>NW_023270163.1:5796141-5984320 GCF_011800145.1 Mirounga leonina
TCTTGGCAGGTTTAGATTCAGAGCATTTTGATTTAGGAAGCCTTTTCATCGGCCTACCGGCTATGGAGGAGTTCTGTGCTATGTGGCATTGTTTTGCTGCACATCTTAAGCAATAAAAGGGATTTGAACTGCAATAGTTTGCCTTCTCTCTGTCTTTCACAGTGCCCTGACTTGGTTGTCAAGCTTTTGAGGAAAATCACAATTAAACACACACTTTCTGTGCTGATTCCTGCCACCCCTCTATTTGTTTTCTGATAAATATGCCCTTTCCCTAGAATTTTATTCAAATGCCAGGCTGTGATCGATTCTGGTGCCTGTCTTGTCCCTGTGTTCTGTGACAATCCTGCCTGTGTACGAGGCCCTGCCCATTCAGAGAGATGTGCTCAGAACTGTCTCTCCACTCCTCCCCCAGCCAGCAGTCAGCAGCTGCTGAGCAGAAGTGGGTTTGGGGAATGCCAATGTGACAATCACACAGGTATCTGGGAGGACCCGAAGCTTGGTGTCGGCTGTGTGACGGCTTCAGGGAAATTAAGTGCAAGCTGTTTGGAGAATATTTCTCCACAGGACATTATGAAATCTCAGAGGTAGGAGTGCGTGGAGAATGCCTGCTTCCCTCTCCTCCCCTCCCCCAGTTTCCAGGAAGATGAAAGAAAAAGCTGCAGCTTAGTGTTTGATATTTAGAATTAATTAGAGCCCCAAATCCCATACCAGCCAGCAGGTTTCTTAATGAGGCCAGTGTATTCATCTTCTTCAGCCTACTTCTCCAATCCATATCCAACCCCCACAGGGACCATTATAATGCCTCACGATGCCCCGTGGCTTTCAAAGTGCTACTGCACGCTGCTGCTTCATCTGACCCCCACACTCACCCTGGTAGGCGGTCAAGACAGGAGCCATTCTCCCCACTTCCTCGATGAGTTTTCAGGGAGGTTGAGTCACTTTCCCAAGGTCATGCAACAAATAAGTAGTGGAAACTGGATTTGAACTCAGCTGGTCTAGCACCAGGGCCCATGCAGTTAATCACTGCTATTTTACGGCCTCCCTGGGAAGAGGCATGACTGTGTCAACATCAAGGAACCAAACCCAAGACTCCTGGGTGACAGAGTTATCCAGCTAGGGTTGCAGGATAAACTGCAGGGGGCCTAGTTAAATTTGAGTTTCAGATGAACGAAGAATAAATTCTTCGTACAGTATGTCCCCAAGTTATACCTATCTCAAATATTGCATGGTACATACTTATACATACTAAACTTTTATTCAATGTTTATCTGAAATTCAAATCTAACTGGGTATCTGGCTTTGTGTTTGCTAGATCAGCCAACACCATCCTCAGCACTCTTGTAACAAAGCTGGCCAGCCGCCAGGCCTTCTGATTCGCTCTGCCCGGGTCCTTCCCTTGCTTATCTAATGTCACTTTCTTTCTCCTGAATTCACCTGTCCAATATATCACCAAGCCCCAGAGAGTTAGCATCTGCTTTGGTTCTCCCATCCAGCTGTTCTTCTCCACTCCCCAACCACTACTCTGAGCCAAAAGCCTATTCCCTCTCACCTGGATTATGACCAAAGCTCTAGTCATCCCACTCGACAGAGGACTGCCAGCCTTTTTCTTGACCAAAGCACAACGCATTCTATTTTAAACCCTCCGAAGACTCCCTAAGCTCTTTAGCGCAGCCTTCAAAGCTTTGCAGATCAAGTTCCAACTCAATGATGCCACCGCCTCTCTGGTCCCCCACCACTGCTGAATGTGGCCCCTATGCCTGAGCCACACTGAGGATCCCAGCTTTCTCCAATATATTTATGCTTGCATCTGTCTCTCCACTGGCCTTGACATCCCCAAGTCCAGCCCTACCACTACTTCCACCCCACGGCCGCATGTGATCTTGCCTCTGGCACAACCCTCACAGCACTTCCTGCCCCTTCTGGTACATGCCATATTATGTCTGGGTTCTTTTCATTATGGCACATGTCTCAGCTTCTTCTTCCACCATCTTATGTCCCTGAAGGACAAGAGCTATTTTGTGCAATTTGCTTTCCCTCCACATGGCCTAGCATAGTTTTTGGCACATGCTAAGTGTTCCATAGAAATGATTGGATATAAGTGAATGATTTGACCCCACAAATATTCTCTACTCTATGCCAGGACTAGGCCAAATCATGGGGCTAGAGCAATGACTAAGGTCTGGTCTTGTCCTCAGGGCACACCATGAAAGCAGAGCAACCTGCAGTTGGAATGAAAGTGAGTTACCTTGAGGCCAATCTCAGCCCAGTGTCTCTGCAAAGGGATCACACACCCAACTCCAGAATGCTTTGAGGAGTAAAGTAGGACTTTGCCAAATGACCCTTGAGAAGCTGGAGAGGGTAGGGAGGAGCAAGGAGGAAAATACATACTACAGCATGCAACAAAATATCCCCAAAGTCCTCTTTCCCCCTCTTCATCCCAAACCCACCCTTCATGGTGACTGCTATTGGTTTCCTTGGCTGCAACCCAGGCACTGCCTACACAACCTAGAGTTTCTAAAGAGGCCAAAATGAAAAAAACGAATTGTTTGTTCCCACCATAAATCAATGAGATACCCTGTGATGGCCTTCTGGAAGTGAAGAGATAAGTCCTGAAAAGAAGAAAAGAAGAAGAGACTTTGAAGGAAGGACTAAAGAGGGGGTCAGGACTCCATATTGCTCCTCCATCTTTGATGATACTTTCTCTTCCAAGGCCCCCCTGCAACTTGCTGTAAATGGTCTCTAAGGTGGCCTCTTGGATGACCGCAGTGGTCCCACCTCCTGATATTTGTGCCCTGGTGTAATCCCTTCCTCCTAAAATTTGGATGGGACTTGATTCACTTGTAATGAAATGGAACATGAGAGAAGGGACAGGATGTCACTTCTGAGATCAGGTTACTGAAAGATTCCAACTTCTATCTGTTGGTCTGTTTCACTTATTCACACTCTCTCACCTTCTCTTGGATAGCTCACCTTGGGGGAAGCCAGCTGTCATGGCATGACACAGCACATGAGCGAGCTGGGAAAAGGATCCCCCATCTTAGTCAAGCCTTGAGATGACTGCAACTTCTTAGGAGACCTCAAGTTCAAGGCCCCTAGCTAAGCTTCACCCAGATACCTGAGCCATGCAAACCGTGCAGTCATAATTGTTGTTTTAAGTCACTAAGTTGTGGGGTGATTTCGTTATGCAGCAATAGATAACTAATACACAGCCGAAGCCCCTGCCTGCTTCTGCCTCAAGAGAAGTGATGCCGCTGGCTTTGGGAGCTAGCCAGCAGGCAAAGATGCAAGCACACCCATCCTATTTCACATCCAAATGTCATTTTATAATGCTGCAGTCAAAATTGCTAGAGCCAGCAGTCCCCAGAGACAGTCGAGGGGCTTTTATAGCTGTTACAAATCCTGCTTCATGAATCCCAGACCCATATGCAAATGTGAAGCTCAACCTTTGATAAGCCATTTGATTTCCCTTTTAGTTAATGAAGTGAAAATACACCATTTTACACTAAGATTAAATTGCTAAAATGTTTCACTCTGGTCCCCAGTTAGTTGTAATTAAAAATAGAAAGAGAAGAGCAGGAAAGTCACTCACTTTCTTCGGGTGTCCTGCGGCATGGAAGGGGAAACTTGAAGGGAGATGAGAGGGTGGGAGGAAAGAGCAGGGTGAGAGCACGGGGGGCAGCCCCCACACCCACCTCAAAAGGCAAAGGCTGTGCCCCCACGCCTGCAGCGGTGCCCCCCCAGCTCAGCATGCCAGAGGAAATGCTGCCCTGTGTTTTCTGGGTAGGAGGAAGGGAGACAGGGTGCTCCACGGGTGAGTTTCAAAGGGCTCAGATGGTTCCTGACACACAGCAAGAACTCCAATGTATGAAAAAGCGTGTGTCCCTGAGTGTATGGGTGATGATGGTGTATGGGTATCTGTGTGGGTGTGACAGAAAAACGGGTGAGGGAGTATCTTTGTACCTCTGTGTGTGTGCATGTGCATGCATTACATAGGTACTCAGGGGTGGGACAGAAAATGAATGAAGGCGTATATGTACTTGTGTGTGTGAGAATGGTGTGCAGGTACATGTGTGTGGAGAGAGAATGAGGGAGGAGAGTATATAGGTATCTGTACAGAGACACACGGGTGTGAGAGAGAACGCATACGTACCTATGTGTGTCTGCGTGGGTGTTTGTGTAAGTGTATGAGTTAGGGCTCTATATGTGCACGTGTGGAGAGGGCTGTATATGCATGAATGTGGGTGTATGAAAGATCAGGGGAGCAGCCAGATATGTGCAGATGAAGGGGTAGATATGTGCGTATGTGAGTGCATGGGCAGCGCAAGGGTATATGTATGCGGACGAGCAACATATAGGTGAAGGAGGGCATATATGCGTGTACGTGAGTGTGTAGGTGGGGAGATCTGGATGTAAATGTGTGCCGGATATAAACGTGTGTTTGAGTGTCTTAGTGAGGCGGGTTGATGTGTACATGTGTGATGGTGTGAGTAAGCAGTGATGAGGGGCTTTGTGGACATGTGTGTTCCTGTGTGGCTGAGGGGCGTATGTACTGTGTTAGCATTTGTGAATGTGTCTGTGAGGTGTATACATACTTGTGGGTGTCAGGGTATTCATGAGGAGGTTGTATATAGTGTGGATAAGTTTATGTACAGGTGAGAGGATATATACGAATGTGGATGTGACAACGTATGAAGGAGGGAGTGGTGTGCACGTGTGTGCAAGCTCTGGGATGCATGGAGGAATGTATATGTAATGATATGTATGGGTATGCGAAGGGCATGGCTTGAATGAGTGTACATACATGCCTGCGGGTGAACGTATGGGTGAGGAGGTATATATGTACATGTCTGTGAGAGGGAATGGGTGAGGGTGGTGGACATGTACGTTGTGCATGTGTGTGTCCACGGTAGGCGTAGCATAAAGTGGTGTGTGTACGGGTGTGTAAGTGTGTTGGTGATGGCCATGTGTATACTGGTGAGGGATATATCCATAATCTGAGTGTGAGAACATATGGGTAAGCATGGACTGTGTGTGTGTAAATGGAATGCATAAGTACATGTACGTGAGTGTACAGTTAAAGGAAATGTGTGTGAGCGGATAAATGGTTGTCTATGTACTTCTGTTTGTGTCTAATTTTATGGGTGAGGTATAGATGCATATGAATGTGTGTGTGTGTGTGTGAGGATGTGTATAGGTACAGGCGTGTATGTGTGTTTATGCATGAGGCAGGTCTACATGTATGTGTTTGTGAGAAAGCATGGATGGGGCCAGCATGTGTGTGTGTGTTTGTGCTTGAGTGTATAGGGTAGGAAGTTTACATTTACATGCGTATGCGCATGAGTGTATAGTTAAAAGGATGTGTGTGGGGCACCTGGGTGGCTCAGTTGGTTAGGCAACTGCCTTCAGCTCAGGTCATGATCCTGGAGTCCCTGGATCGAGTCCCGCATCGGGCTCCCTGCTCGGCGGGGAGCCTGCTTCTCCCTCTGACCCTCCCCCCTCTCATGTGCTCTCTCTCATTCTGTCTCAAATAAATAAATAAAATCTTTAAAAAAAAAAAAAGGATGTGTGTGTAAGTTTATGGGTCTGTGTATGTGAGTATAAGTACGATAGGATGTAAATATATGTGTGCACATTATGAGATTACGGGTTTGGGATGTCTATATACATGTGAATGAGATTATGGCACAGATAGGTTTATACGTATGTGTATATATGTGCAATTATGAGAGATTGAGTGTAAATATACCTGTGTGAGGGGGTGTATATATGTGTTTGTGCAGAAACGTATAGATGAGGAGTCTATGTATGTGTGTGAGTGCAAGTGGGAGCTATATGGATCTGTGTGTGTTAGTGTGCATGTGTGTTTCCAGTGAGATATTTATGTATACATGTGTATGTTAAAGTGTGTGGCTGTGGACAGTGTGTCCCTGTCACTGTGTGGGTCTATGTCAAGAGGCATGTATGTGTGTGTTTATGAAAGTCCTGATGAGGGATATACATTTAAGTGTGAGTGTATGCATTAGGGAGTATATGACTATGTCCTATGTGTGAATGTATGGAAGGGAGAGGTTTATATGTACTTGTGATTGTATGTGAGTGTCTGGTTGGGATATAGGTACACATGTATTTATTCATACACACATGTTTATGCATATACCTACACACACGTGTATGTGTGTTTATGAGCGGGGGTAAAAGTAAGGGTGTGAACAGTGAGTTCCTAGTTGAGACAGTGTCTACATGTGTTGTTTGAATACATATGTGAAGGGGTATGTATGTCTGTTCATGCTTTGATGATAGGGTGAGGGAGTTTATGTGTAATTGTACATGTGTCTTCTGGATGTGTAGAAGGGTAGTATCTGTGTGTATGAGTGTGTCTGCATGGGTGAGGGATTATGTGTGTATATGTATGTTTAAGAGTGTACAGAAAAGTGGAGTACATATATTTGTGTGTATATGCGTGAAAGTGCACAGGGAAGGGGTGCACAGATGTGTGAATATGGATGACTGATTTTTGTGTGTCTGTACACGAGAATATGAACGAGGAGTTTATATGTACGTGTTTAAGTGTGTGTGCAGTTTAGGGGAGTGCATGGGATGTTTGGGGGTAGTAGTGTCTATGTTGATAAGGGTGGCTATGTGTACATGTGTGAATTTGAGAATATATAGGTGACATGAGTGTATATGTACCTGTGTGTCAGTATACGCATGAGGTGGGGTGTGTGTGCGCGCACGTGCACGCGTATGTGTAAGGGGGTATATTTGTGTATGTGTATGTTTGAGTGGACCCTATATGTATTTGTATGTGTGCCTGTATGTGTTTGAGGGTACTAGCAAGATGTATACATAGGTGTGTTTGTGAGGATATGGTCGAATGGGCTGTATATTTATGTGTGTAGCTTTTAAATAACTTCACTGGATTCGTAAGTATGTGCGAGAAAGTATATGGGTGAGGGTGGTCTATATACCTTGTGTGTGTCTGTGAGCATATATTTGTGTGGGTTGTATATGAAACTGGGCATGTGAGTGTATGAGTGTGAGGGGCATTGTGAAAATGCATAGCACAGAGCATGGTACCTAATCAACTCATTCAGTAAATGTCAGTTGTCACACAGATACTGTTACAATTTTGATTATTAGCAGCAGATTCTCAAAGGAGCCCGTTGAGCTAACGGGAGTTTTACTTATGGAACCCTGCCGGGCAAGGGGGAAAGAGGGTGCAGAGGAAGGTCTGAGGAGAGCTGTGTGTCCTGGTTGTCTCTCCCTCCAAGGACGCCAGCCTACAACTGCCACAATAAGTCCGAATAGTGGCCCAAACAGCATTTTCAGGCTCTGATGGGTACGGGCACAACTTGCCCCCTGCAGGTCCGAGAATCAAGGTTGTCTCTGGACAACTCCAACACGGCCAACCCACTGAGAAGCAAAGCACTGAGCAACAAAAATGCAGGTGTGGGACTGGGGGGTCATGGGGGACAGTGGGCCTTTATCTGAAACTGGTATCTGGTTCTTGCCCTTAATTCCTTTGTTTGAGACACTAGAGACTTCATTTCACACCCTAGTTCATGTGAACATTTAATAAGTGCCTAATACTGTGTGTTCCCGATCGGTGCTGATTGCAAGGGATCTGTAGTCACTCATTCAACAAAAACTTTGTGAGCGGCCCCTTTGGTCCGGGTCCCGTGCAAGGCACAAGAGAAAAGTCAGTCAGAAGAAGCCCTCCCCACAAGAAGCCCTCAGCCTTCACTTGTGCCTCTCTCTCTGGCCTGCCCCCCTTCCCTTCTGTAACAACCCACCTGCGCGGGGGAGGGGGAGGTCTTCTCAGCTGCTCTTGTTGAAAAGACTTGATTGCCCAGAAGGCTGAAAACCACCACATCAGTGAGGTGAGGGACATGTGCTTACCAATCACCTGGGCAGTTAGTTGGGCCGGTGGGCCCCCAAGCTCCACCTGCTGAGGCTCTGGTTCAGCATGTGTGGAGGGGCTGGGAATCTGCACGTTTCCACCCCCAGGTGATCATTAGGCAAGCAGGTCCAGAGAAAAACTCTGCGAATCACAGAGATTCAGGGCACAAAGGGACTGCAGAAGCCATCATTGCAGAGGTGAGGAAAGTAGGGGTAGGGACGGCCAGCAGCTTGGCCGCAGCGCGCATTCAGCCACAAGCAGCTGCTCAACAAAGCCATCAGCGGGGCCCCAGTTCCGCACCTTGTCCTTTCTGCACACTTTCTTCTGGCTACAAGGCAAGGGGCTCATCAGCTGGCAGGCAGCCAGGGACTGAGTAGCAAGGGGACAGAAGGATGCCTGAAGTCGCTGCATGCCTCAACAAAGCCTGGGCCAGTGGAAGGAAAACATCTCTGGGGCAGTCAGTCAGGACTACCATCAGCTTTACTAGCTGGAGCACAGAGCTGCTGAGTCGGCTGGGATTTGCCCATCATGCACCCTGCTGCATGTAAGGATTCACTAAAACCTGATTTCCAAAGTTCTCTGGCCTTCGCTGCCCAGCTCCATCCTGTAGGGTCTCATAGCTCTTTCCCCGTGTCTTCCTACCACCTGCACGCTCTGCGCCCTCTGTGTTACTACTGCTCTAGGCTCCTCCAACAGGATGTAGCTCAGGAAGACAGGGCCTTGGCATCACGCATACACCTCACCCGCGGTCCTGGAAATCGTGGGTGCCCAGAAATCGTGTATCCCTGTTGCTGAGCAAAACTCTGATGCTCAGAGTCCCCTCCACTGCTAGCCAGGATGTGTTCACTCTCTTGGTGGCCACATACGCTCCTATAACGGGGGACAGTGGGGAACAGGGCAGGAAATCACATCTCTAGGCCCCCAAAAGCCCGGGCACAGGCATAGTATCTCAGTCCTCAATGGCCCTGGGAATTACCCTCAAATTATGGTCAAAAAAAACAAGGCTTGGGAATATTAGGTAATTTACCCACATGGGTAGTCAGTTGGCAGAGCCAGGTTGGAATCCGGGTTCTAATGAGGATTAAGTCAGCTCACGCCAGTGAAAGAGGTAGCCATGTGGTGGCGGATCTGTGGCACCAGGGGCAGGAATTGCCCCTCCCGGGGCCTCAGTTTCTACTCCCGTAACTTAACAGCACTGATTTCCCAAGTCTCCCTCTCTGAAATACTGGGTTGCTGGCAGGTGAAGTAGAAAGAAGAAAGCAGCAAGGCAATGGGATGGAAGGTCTCTAAAGTCATGGGACTTTCCTTTCCCCCTGTAACAGCGACTCGTTAACTAGGGTCCACGGGCAGGCTTCAAGAGAGCCACTGATCCCTGAAACAGTCCATGCAATGTTGTATGCATGTGCCTGGGTGAAGTTTTCTGGAGAACGCGGCTCTAGTTTTAATTTGAGTCCAAGACCCCAAAGAGGGTAGTAGAGGATGGAGCAAATCCTTCAGGAGGGCACCTTTACCCACTGGGCACTCACTCCCAGCTCCAGTTTTTGTATCACTGTGAGGATCTAATCTGTCTTAAAAGAGCTGTACTCAAGAATTGGGGGTACCATTTGCATATGACTTGTCAATTGACAGAGGGCCTTGAAATCAGATAGACTGGGACTCAATCTCAGCACTGCCACTTGCTGACTATGAGACCTCAGCCCACTTACTTCCCTTTGCTGAGCCTCAGGGTGGACACCTGCACAGTGGACACAAGACCAGTAGAATTGCCATGAAAGTTCTATGAGCAAAAGTATTGCTACTGCCCGGCATGCGGTTGGCATTGGGCAAACATTATTTTCCTTTCTCCCAAGTCTAATTACAAAGTTAAGTTCTGATGATTCTTCAGAGTTGGCACTCTCCACTCTGAAACAGTTACTACTGCTCTTATTCACTAGGTATGCCAGGGACTGCCCCAAGTGCTCCACATCGACTTTACTCAGTTCATCATCACAACAGCCCACCAGGGAGGTGCTGTTCTCACCTACATTTTACGAATGAAGCAATGGAGGCAGGTGTTGATGTGCCCAAAGTCACCCAACTGATAGGGGGCAAAGCTCGGCTTCTGACCCCCAAAATCCTGATGCAGATCCATGCAAGCTGTTACGTAGTACTCACGGCTGTTGGTTAGCAGCAAGGGTGCATAAGCCTGGGTTTTCCTCAGGCTTCTGAGAGAAATCTCAGCTTACCCCAAACTCCAGGATCCTCGGCTCTGGCAAGGCCCTGCCGGTTCATGGCTAGATTACTCGTACCAGCCCACTCCCACCCTTCGGGCTGGACTCAAACATGTCCACTGAACTCGGGAAGCCAGAGTCATATCAATGCCTGCCATTATAAATCTCTGCTCCACTCATTCATTCATTCATAAGGAAATCCATGGCGCCATCCATTCACTTGAGAACTCTGTCCCTTTTGCATCACTCCCTCTCTGTCCTTTCACCCCCTCTCACTTCTGCCTCATCCCCCATCACACATGGCAGTGAGTTGATGGCATCCTTTCACATGTTTCTACGTGCTCATATTATCATATTTGGATATATGCACATGCACACACGTGCACACACACATGCACATTTGGGGTGGTTGGTCATTGTTTTATAGAACTGAGATCATACTGTGTACACTTTTCTGCACTTTGCTTTCCTCACTCAGCAATCTCTCCCAGGCAATCCCTCTAGGGCAATGGGCAAAGCTCCAGCTCAGTCTTTTTCATGGCTGTGTTCATATCCATCATCCACCTTGTCTTTTAGCCACGCTGAAGTACTGGCAGTTTCCCGAATACCCCAGACTGGGTCCTGCCCCAGTGCCTTTGCCCCTCCCGCTCCCTGGCCTGGAAAGTCCACTTCTCTGTCTGCCTAGAAGACATCTTCTCATCTATAGAGACTCAGCTCCTGGCAAGATTTTCCTGACCATCAACTGACCTGGAAGAATTGACCTTGCTCTCCTGTGTCCTCAAGGGGCTCTGAACAGACTTTTATCTGAGAACATTGAAAATGTTAGTGAAGTCACATGCTGATGTCTGCCGCCCGCAACTAGGCTCTAAGTTCCAGGAAAACATACTTGTCTGTTTTGTACACAGCCAGCACTCTATAGTTACCAAATAAATATTTGCTGATACTATGAATGAACAAATGAGAACGAATGAGAGCCTGAACCAAAAAGGCCTGGCAGTGGAGGGGAGCAGTGTTGGCAGACGTCAGAGGTATTTATGAGGTAGAACTGCCAGGACTTGGCAATTGACCTGAGTGTTTCTTAATTTCCATAAGAACATAAGCACCATGGAAGATCACATCTGTGTTGTTCATAGTTCCCTCCCCATGGCCTGGATTAAATAGTGCCTGGTATATAGTTGGTACTCACTAAATATTTATAAAATAAATGAATTCCACTGTATCCAGGGATCTCTGGCTTGGGCCTTGCCCCTGACCCTGAGGAAGGCGCTCTTCGGCAGGCCAAGCCTCTGACCCTGCGGGACCTCAAAGACTTCTGCCATCTGCTTGCCCACCTGAGCTGTCCAAATCAAGGTGCAGGATAATTCCTCCTCAGAACCTTCCTGTGGTCTGCACCTCAGCTGGCCCCAGCTATCTCCAGCCCAGGCCTGGGGCCGAGGAGTGGCTGTGTGTGCATGCACCCACATACACGTGCACAGCTGTGTGTGTGCAAATGGCACGTGTGAGTGTGATGCAGGATCCCAGCAGGGAAGCTCAGAATATTTCTATCACACAGGGAATGAGGGGGCTGAGCCCCAGGGTTCTCCTGGGAACACTGGAGGAAACCAAGGTTTCTGTGCTGCTGGGGGGTGGGGGAGGGCAGAGCTACCTCATTATCCTGTCACCACCAGGCCAGAATCCAGGCTCTGGTGGGAAACCTTGAACCTAAAGCAAACTCAGGAAGTAGACATAACTAGGTCATATTTACTGGGGTGCCTTTAGGAACCCTGGGTCTGGGAACGGGTATAAAAGACCCCTAGGAGAGCTTCAGGAAGAAGAGACAACCCCATGTTCATAGCCCCATCCAAAGGAGGGGTCCCCAGAGGCTGAACACTGCTCATGAGGGGCAAAAAAAGGGAACAGGGAAAAGCAAGTCCTTCTTGGGATCCATGGCCACATTCGCCTACGGCCCCTCCTATAAATCAAAGCCACAGGCCCAAGGAATCATCATCCTAAGACAAAGCAGTAGCCTCAGCAAAGGCACTGGCATTGAAGAGTGCGGAAAGTTCCACAGGTATAGTGAGGAGCTCGGTTTGTCCTGAGGTACATGAAGGGCAGGTGTGAGAAGTGTGGTAAGGTGGGGGATTCATCCTGAGGGGAATGTGAGGGGAAGGAGAGCATGGCGTGATTGGTCGGGCCCGTAAAGGACGCTCTGGTGGCAGTGTGGAGAACAGACTGGAGGAGGGCGAGATTGAGGAGATGTTTAGGAGACAAACTTGGCAGAGCTGGGCAGTGATGAGGGGCTGGAGGGCAGGCCTAAATGTCAAGGAGAAGATAGGAAGTTGTGGAAGATGGGCTGGATTTGAAGGAAGGCTGGACTGTGGGAGGCAAGAGTCCAGTCAAAGGTGACATGGCCCTACAAAGAGCCAGGAACAGAAATGACGAACAGAAGAGGAGCTGCAGGGGGATGTTTGTGCAGGTGGAGGGACTTGGAGGCACTGTCTTGACCAGTTGGAACTGGAGGTCTCAGTGGTCGGCTGAGTGCAAATGCTTCGTAGGCAGTTGGGATGAGGTCAGTGCGGGAGAGAACAACATCACATTGACCACATGAGATGACTCAACCCCCAAGCTGGGCCAGAACGACATCACCGACCCAGAACAGAGGCTCAGACAGATTGGGCAATCGTGGCCTTCAACTTGGTACAAGGTGTGTGCTGTGAAGCCTGACAGCGATGACTTCTCCCAACTTAAGATCTACCTCCCTTATGTATGGCTTGAAGGAGACGCATTTAACTTAGGTTTGGAATATAAAATGTTTATACAACCATTTATTCCATTAGTACCTTCACTTCCCACTTCAGAACTAAATGTCTCTACTAATTAAATACATTTATTTTAACTGCAGAAGCATTTATTTCCAAAATAAGGACATGTTAATTATCTGCAGAGTGAAATTAACCCCAGGATGCTAATCTATACATTCATCTGCCTGGATATATATTACCCGTGGATGCCTGGTTATACTGCCAACCCCTTCATAGCACTGCTCAACATGCTCCTGAACACAGGCACTCTTGCCACCTGGATCCATATCCTTCTCGTTATCCTCTTACTGAGAACGGCATGGCGGTGTGAAATGTGGAATTTTAATATCACTATGCTCATTCCCAACCTAAGGAGACTAGAGATTCAAGATTCACAAGCATGTGCCGATATAATTCAAGGGCATTTTTGCTGGGAGAGAAGGTAACTGTCTCCAATTACCCTGAGGAGTTTTTTGCTCATGTTTTATGAGAACTGACACCTTAATTCTCTTGTCACTGATACTTCCTAGACACGGGTACATATCTGTAATTCTCATGATAAGTCATTAGTATTAATTAAGCCACATCAATAGCATAATTTAGCTAGTCAGTCAACATCTTCTGAGAGCTCACAGTGGGGGAAGCCCCAACTCATAGCATTGGAGAGTTAATAAGGGAAGAAATGCAGCATGGGAAAGAGAGAGTTTTCTAGAAAGATGGGCATTCCTGTCTTCACAGCCACTGGGGAGTTACTCACAGAAACCTCAAGAAGGAGTGAGATCGTCTTTTATGATATGACATCTGTTTTTCTTCACTGAACAATGGAGTAGCAATACCTTGTAGCCATCTGGTACCAGAAGGGAGGAGATTCAGGAGTAGAATACACATGGTTCTAGCAGGGATTTGACCTTTGGCCAAATTCTGGCCTTTAGTCCACCTATCCTAGTCAGTCAGAAGCGAAAAGGTGAGAGAATTCTTAGTTAACAGAATCCCTTCCTTCCTTCTTTCTCTCTCCCTTCCTACCATCCTTTCTTCCTTCGAGAATATTTATTGAGCACTTACTATATGCCAGGCACTGTACTAAATAGTGGAAGGACATTAGTGAACAACAACAACAAAATAGTCTCTGTTCCTAAAGAGCTGAGCTCCAAGAGAGGGAGGGGATATTTATAAAGAAATGAACAAAGAAATAAACAATATTTCAGGTGTTGAAAAGTGCTAGAAAGAAAGAGGAGGATAAGGTGACAGAAGTGATTAGAGCAGATGCTATTTTAACATGAGATACTTCCCATGTATCACAGAGACATAGCAGTCCAATGACAGGGTCCCTTACACAGACAGGCACATAAGTCCAATGAGGTAGTTTCATATACCATACAGATCCCCTGGGCCCATGAAGAGGATAAGTATTCACTGACTACCAGATATCTCCAAAATGTTCTTTTTGCATCTCCATTCCCAGTCTTCCCTGGGATGATCAAAACATCACCCATCGCAGCGATTAGATGGGGTTAGGCCCATGTGACTTAATTTAAGTGTGGAGACTTCTCAAATAATTGCTGTGTGTCCAATTAGACTGGCTATTCCCAAGGCAGCAGTGGAAGTCAGCAGGAAGGTGGATATTCCCACTCTTGGGTACCCAGATTCAGGAGGTATACACATAGTGTCAGTAGCGACTGGAATAAATTCTAACCTTCAAAAGTGTTAGTGGGTGCTGTTGGAACTACAGACTGAATACCCGAGTGGCTTTCTTAGCCCAGTACTATGTGCCAATGCCTACAGAAACACATAGGCCTCACCATCTATTTTTCCCCTGAGGTAACAGCATTCCCTTGAGGATCTCCTGGCTCCTGAAGAGTGGTAGAATTGGAAGTGATGTTTCTATCTCCATTAATGAAACATAGGTTGGGCTCAAGGTAAGTACAAGAGGATCAAACTGAATGGACCTTGATCTTTTTGAGAGCAATCTAACATCAAGAACATGCAAGGGTACATTAAAGAGTTCCAAATTAAGGACTGAAACCCCAAATCCTGTGGCCAGCTATTCATCCTTGATTGTGTTGTGTGGAAGAAACATGGCAAAAAATATGAATTGCATTAGGTCATTTTACATATATGATTTTTAAACACACTAAAGTAGATTCATGTATTGTACCCTAAGTCAAGGTGTTTGAATTTGCTTTGCCTGGCAGCCAGTGTTTCTGAGGACTATACTCAAGAGGTGTGTATTATCAAATATCTCTGATAAATGACAACAGAGGAAAGATTGCCTTCATATGCCTAGGGATATCTACCAACTTGAAAGAATCTCTCATGTTATTGAGGCTCTTGTCCCTTCTTAGTGGCCATAGAAAGTGTTAAAGATGTGGATTATCTGGGAGACTTAAGTTGTGTAGATTACTATTACATATCAATCTGTTCATTTGTTTTTGCCCATCTCCTCCCACAGGAATGAATGCCCCATGATTGTTTTGTATACCACTGTATCCCCAGTGCCCAAATAAAGTCTGGCCCTGAGTAGAGATACTCAACAAATATTTGTCGCATGAATGAATGACATAACTTTTTGCAGTAGGTCTCTGGGAGAACACAAGTCACAGCCCCATAAGGTACTACTAGGTTGCCTGAAGAGGGCTGTTTATTCTGTTTTACTCTACACTTTTGAGAGATCTTTATATATCCTGGATGTAAGTTATTTGTCAGATATGCGCTTTGCAAATATTTTCTGTGCCTTGTCTTTTCATTTTTTTAATGGTGTCCTTTGAAGAGCTGAATTTTTAAATTTTGATGAAGTCTAGTTTACCACGTGGTTCTTTTATGGCTTGTGCTTTTGGTGTCAATCTAAAAAGTCTGCCTAAGCTAAGGTCACATTGATTTTCTTCTCCTATGTTTTCTTCTAGAAGTTTTACAGTTTTAGGTTTGACATTTGGGTCTGTGATCCATTTCAAGTTAATTTCTGATTATGGTGAGGTAATGATAAAGGTTCAGTTTTTTGCATTTGAATATCCAGTTGTTCCAACACCATTTGTTGGAAAGATTATCCTTTCTCTATGAATGTAGAGTATTTGTAATAGCACACTATTAAAAACATAAATGTTCAATAATAGAGGACCAGTTAAATAAACTTCAGCACATCTATTCAGTGGAAATCCACGGCACCATTAGAAACAAAGAAACAGCTCTACAAACACATTTAAAAGTAAAATTCATTTGCATTTCCTTTTCTGTGAACTGTCTGTTCATCTTTTCATTCAATAAATATTCATTGAGTTCCTCTTGTGTGCCAAGCACTGTTCTAGGCACTGAGGACAAAGCAGTGTTGTCTGGTAGGGAAAAACAGACAATAAACAAAAAATTAGCAACACATTAAGTCTGATGATAATAAGAGCCATAGAGAAAAATAAAGCAGGGTAAGAAATATAGGGAGTGTGGGATTGGAGGTTTATAATTTTAAATAGGGTGGTCATGGGGGACTTTACCAAGAAGGTGACATTTAAGTAAAGATTTAAAGGAGGTGAAGGAGTAAGCCACACAGACATCAGGGGGACAAGCATTATAGGCTGTGGGAACAGCAAGACCCTGAGGTGAAAGCAGATGGAGGAGAATGAAGAGGCCAGTATCACTAGAGCAGAATGAGCAAGTGGAGGGGTGCAGTAGGAGATGAGTGGGGACAGATGACAGATCACATAGACCTTGTAGGTTACTGTGAGGACTTTGGCTTTGACTCTGAGTGAGATGAAGAGTGATTAGGGGGTTTCAGAAGAGGGACAGGTTTATCTTGTTGATTTGCAAGAGCTCTTTATATATTAAGATTACTTCATCTGCCATATGTTTTGAAATTTATTATTCCCCATTTGTCATTTATGTTTCAACTTTGCTTATAATATTTCTTTATGTAAAACCTGTTAATCTTGACTTAGTCAGATTTACCAATTTTTTTGCCTAATGGACAGTTGTTATTGGCTTACCCAGAATTAATTTTTGCTTCATCCAGTAATAGACCACAACTTTCATTTGGAATCCATTCTTCTCCCCACTCCTCCCTCCTTGTAATATGCATGGTTTTAGGAGCCTGAGGTCTATTGGAAATAATCAGGCCTGGCTATGCCAAATACTGCATTCCCTAGCACATGCTTTCCTCAGTCAACTGTGACTGGTTTAAGATAGACATGAGACCTCAGCTGCTCCCAGGGCCCAGCTATTGGCTTCCAGTTCCACATCCTCCTCTGAACAGGAGATCAAACTCCATAGCAGGCTGCCTAAATTACCCTGTGCCCAGCTGTTTGCAAGGGGGTCTGGGGGACTGAGATTCTGCCTCTCTCCACTCCATACCTCTTTCCTATATGAACAATAGAAATAAGCAAACTTGTGATCTATTATCTACATTATCTCGACCCAAATCAGAGGGAAAAGGAATAAGTCAGCAGTGCCCAAGAAGTTCTCAAGCCCTCAGACTGAACTTTACCTGTACATACAAAATATGTATACCTCTTTCAACACTTTTATTGGCTCCCACTATTTCCCCACCCAGTGTATAAAAATAATAACTACTTCATAGAGTTAGGAGGAGTTAAATCAGTTACTATATTTAAACCACCGGAGGCCTGCAACAAACAAGTGCTCCCTTAGGGTGGACCTACAGTGTCTCCTCTTCCAAGACCATATTTAGACAAATGTTTCTAGTTTCCTCAATTATGTTATTTTCATTTGGGGAGTGGTTTAGTGTCTTCGGTGATCTTTTAAGTGCCTGAGCAGTCCCTCTTTGATGACAATCCTAATAGAACTGCTTTTCCTTCAAGTGTGTGAAAATGCATTCCATTTCTATGGTCTTGTGAGAAACTAGATGTTGCCTGTTGGTGCTTAGCCAATCTGATTTTTTATTTCCATTGTCTTTGTACTTTAGGTTTTGCTTTTTGGAGAGACCTGTTTTTTTATATTACTTTTTGCTGTCTCTACTTTTTTTCTAAAGCACAATTAAATATTAGAGGTACTGTTTATTTGAATTTATTTTATGGATCAAAAATTGCATTGAATGTATATGTTAACGTAGAGTGATTCAACATTGGTGTAACGTTGACACCCAATCCAAAGCCGGGATATGTCTTTCCATATGTTCCAGTCTTCTGTTATGTCCCTCAACAGTTTTCTTCATATGAATGTTGCATTTTTAAAGTTTATTCTTGTTTTTTCAATATCCTTTTAAAAAATTATTTTCAATGTGGTCTCTTCTCTGTTTGTTCTACATCAGGAATAGGCAAACTATGGCCTATGGGCTAAGTCCAGCTCACTGACTGTTTTTGTAAATAAAGTTTTGTAATAAAGTTTAAATGGCCATACCCAATCCTGTGCATATCATCGATCACTGCTTTTGTGCCACAGGGGCAGAACTGAATAGTCAAACAGAGACCATATGGCCTGCAAAGCCAAAAATATTTACTATCTGGCCTCTTACACAAGTTTGTCTATCTCTGTTCTATATTTTTGATCTGGTTGTTGAATAAAAGAAAGCTATTAATACCTGTATTTTAATTTTACACCCAGCTACCTTGCTAAATGTGTTTATTTTTTATATTTTTACAGCGTTTATCTTAGGTTTTAGGTATAACATCTGCAAATATTGATAATTCTATTTGCTAATATTTCATTTAGAATTTTTATATATTCACAATGACAAATTCGTTTTAATTTCCTTTTTGTGTTTATCAACCTGGGTTCACTCAGAAAAACAGAGCCACATATAGTCAACACATATAATCAGTGTTTACTATTACTGTACTTAATCCTTAAGTATCCCAGAAGTGTTACTATAGAAATCTGGGTTTAATTTTGAATTCTTTGAATTATCTAAATTATTTGAATTATGACTGTAATAATTATTACTGTAATAATTTGGTGGATTCCAAATGAAAACTGAGGCCTATTACTGGATGAAGCAAAATTTAATTCTGGGTAGGCCAACAACAACTATCTATTATGCAAAAGAATGATAAACTTGACTAAAGATTAATTTGAAGTTTTTGAATTACTATAGAAATCTAGGCCTATTTAAATTTTGGGAAAGCTAGTGGAGCAAGCCAGCAGAATCACTGCAGAAGATCAGGAAAGTTGCAATTGGAAGGCCCAGGAAGCAGACACTGAAGATCCAAGTCTGAAGCATGGAAGTGAAGGATCCTCAAATTCTTCCTGGGAAACTGCTGGAATTCTCAAGAACCTCTGAGAAAGCTCCCATTCTGCAGCAATGAAGAAGTTGTTCTCAAGCTACTGACAAGAAGTCATTGTGAATCTCTCATCTGTCCTTATGTCTGATTGCACTATATCTCAGAGACAATGACTTCTACTTCCTTCTGCCTCCTAAATCTCATGAGAGTTCCTCTCACTTGGTCACCTCTAACCCAGAACACGTACAGGGCAGGTGATTCTGGGAAATGTAGTCCCTGGTTTCTCCAAGGGATGGGGATGATGCCAAGTTGACAACAGACAATCTAACATCTTTTTTAAGCTTTGGTATCAATGCTTTCTTTGCGTTCTTAATATATGATCTGTTTTTGTGATTACTCCATGGGCCTGTGAAAAGATGTATTCTCTGATTTCAGAATACAGAATCAATCTATTTTATTGATTAGGTGTTAATAAGGCAGATTTTAAAATTATATTTAGTAATATACCTTATTAATTTATTTACTTAAATCCCTTACAATTATTTTTTGACTATTTGTTAAGGAATAGTAGAGCTAAATTAAAAACTCCTACTTTGTTTGTGTTTCTAATTCTCTTTGTATTCCTCTAAATTCTGCTTTATAAATTTTGATGGCATGTTACTTAGTGCGTATTCATTGCTGTTAGACCTTCATTATGTATTGTACCCTGCCCTTCTTTGTCTCATTTTTTTCTTGAATTCAACTTTATCTAATAGCAATTTTCAAATGTCTGCTTTCTTTTAGTTCCATGTGTCTTATATGTCTTTGCCCATTCTTTTGCTTTCAATTTTTCTGAGTCATTTCATTCTAGGTAAGTGTCATATAGTCAGTAATTAATTGCAATTTGCTTTGTCAATTCAATATCAGAGTCTTTTTTTCTGTGTATTAATGTGGTAGATACATTTATTATGATGTTACGATTTTTAAAAAACTTTGATTTTCTGCTTTGTTTTGTATGGTGTTTCCTTCTGTTATTTTGGAAGGTGTATTGTTTCTCAATTCTAATGGATATCTTTATGAGAATAATTGTACATACTGTACTTAATCCTCTACTTACTTAGCTAGTATCTATTGATATTTTAATAGTAATAAACTAAATATACCCCTACTTCTAACTTCTCCTTTCTTCCACCTCCTAATTTTGTGAGGAATGCCATTAGTCCTAGTTCTTTTATTGGTTAAATTTATACAATTAAATACATTTATGCCTTTTAAACTTTAATGGCTATTCTTAAAAATATCTTTTGTCCCCCTCTATTTATTATGAAAAATAAGAAAATCAGCAGCACAATCTCATTTTCTCTCCCCTTCTAACCCCTAACTTTTGTTTATTTTAGAATTTCTCCACTGTTATAGTTGACTACATCTACATTTTGTTTTTTTAATGCTCATTCCCATAATTGTTTTAACCTTTAACCATAATTTTACATTTATTTTTGCCACAGGTTTTCCCATTTTTTGGTTCAACTTCATCTTCTAGTACCTTCTTCAAAAGTGTTCATGAGAACTATGCTCCCTGAATTCTTGCATATTTGGAAATATTGGTCTGTTGCCATTATACTTGAAAGGCAACTTAGGGAGGTAAAAATTATTGGCCTATATAGTCTTTTCCTGAAGACTTGGTAAGCATTCCTCCACTGTCTTCTAATGTTGAACATGGATGGGTCTTCATCCAACTTGTGTTTTTTATTTTATTGTTATTGGTAGTTGGATCATTTTTGCCTGGTTTCCCATAGGATTTTTTCCTTTATCTTTTAATTCAGGCAACTTTACTAAACTATGGTTCTTTGCTGACTAATCTTTTTGTTTTTCTTAAAACATACTGTGCCCTGTCAATTTTTATTTTTTTTAAAGATTTTATTTATTTATTTGAAAGAGACAGAGATTTGGAGAGGGAGAGAGAGCCCGCAGGGAGAGGGAGAATCAGACTCCCTGCTGAGCAGGGAGCCCAACATGGGGCTCAATCCCAGGAGCCTGAGATCATGACCTGAGCTGAAGGCAGCTGCTTAACTGACTGAGCCACCCAGGTGACCCCAACCCCACCAATCTTTAGACTCAAATCTTATTTAATATAAAAAAAAGTTTTTTGGGGCGCCTGGGTGGCTCAGTTGGTTGGGCGACTGCCTTCGGCTCAGGTCATGATCCTGGAGTCCCGGGATCGAGTCCCGCATCGGGCTCCCTGCTCGGCAGGGAGTCTGCTTCTCCCTCTGACCCTCCTCCCTCTCATGCTCTCTGTCTCTCATTCTCTCTGTCTCAAATAAATAAATAAAATCTTAAAAAAAAAAAATAAAAATATAAAAAAAGTTTTTTAAAATTATATCTTTGAATATTTTCTAATTTTTAAGGTTTTTTCTTCAAGAAAAAAACATTTTTGCTTATGTTGTCTCTCTCTCCTTTGCCTGTCTTCCATATCTACAATTTTTCTGTAATCATTTTTTAAGTTTCCATTTTATTTTGCCTAACTGTCTCAAGGTTGCCATCCAAATTTCTGTTGTCATCAGTGTTTACTATTACATCAGTTAATAGTATGATGATACTATGTCATCAGTTACTACAATTTGCAAAGTAGTCATAATTTCTGTGCTTTTAGCTCTCTCTTCCACTTCGTGTCCTAGACATAGCCAGCTTAATTTTAATCTCCTTCTGTTACCTTTCTTGATTCCTTACGGCTCTGCATTGAAATTTTAATTCATACAGGATTTCTTTTTAGTTCTTTCAATTCTAAGACAAATATTTAGTCATAATTTTCATCAGTTCCACATCAAAATACTCATACTACGTAGGCTTAGTTTGCCTTTTTCTCCTGTTATTCTTCACCATTTTGTGACATTTTTGTACAAATCTCCCAGTTCCCCTTGCGTTACCCAGTTCCCCTTGCATTATTAGTCATCCTTAAGTGAGCAGAAGTCTTCCTAAACCAGGTATTTGAAAGGAATAGTGTGGAAAAGGGGCCATGGCAACATTCTGGGTTAGCAGAAAATCCCCCGATTTCTAGTAAAGTTCTTTACAATTCATGGTCTTGTGGGAGAAGATGGTGGGGTGGGCCTTGTGAATGTGTTTTTTGTGTGACAGAGAGTGACAAAGAAGCAACTTAAACTTTCTTTCTTTTTCACACACAAAGAACGGCCACTATTGAGCTGCTTAACACCCACAAGTTTTCTTCCACATATACATTTACAAAGATGGAGTATATGTGAGTTCTCTCACTCATTTCTATCTCCCCTGCCATTTTAAAGTATTCAAAGGGGTTTGGGAGCCTCCTGCAATCCAACATGCACCCAGATCTTACTGTTCCAAGTAAAGAACTGTTGGCTTTGCCCTCAGGGTAGACCACCTAATTTGGAGAATTTTGTGCTTTGCCAGCTCTCCCCAAGATCTGGAAAGACATTTATCCATTACTGGAGTCCCCATCACTCCAGTCCAATGTTCACTGCATGTGACATCCCGTCTAATTTTTGTGGTTCATGATTAGAGGTGTTTCCTAGTTTCAAAAAACTAGAGTATCTTTGTTTCTCATTCCTTTTTTTTCCAATTTGGTGTCAGAGAAAATACATTCTTACTCCCGTATCTTAGAACTAATGTCTAGGAGGAACCTAGACTGCTCATTTAGATCTGTTGTGCTGTACATGGTGTGGCAGAGACTGCTACCTGTTCATGAGACTGTAGTTCCTTCTCTTCTTGAATATACAAGAAGACTACATTTCCCAGCCTCCCTTGCAGTTGTTTGTGGCCACATAATAGGGATTTAGCCAATGGAATTTAGGTAGAAGCAAGGTGTGCCAATTCTAAGCCTGCTTCATTAAAAACTCCAACATGTATTCTTCTGTACTTTCCCCCTTTTGCCCGATTAAGTTAGAGACAGCCACAGTGACACTGACAGCCATATACTATAGAAGGTAGAGCCCCCTTCAGCCTGCACCCCTGAATGACTGGGTGGAACAGAGGAACAGAGCCCTCTGTCAACCTGAGACCATCTTGGATTGTTTCAGTTTTTTTTTTTTAAGGTTTACTTATTTGAGAGAGAGAGCCCGTGAGTGGGGGGAAGGGTGGAGGGAAAGAGGATTCTCAAGCAGACTCCCAGCTAAGCACAGAGTCCAATGTGGGGCTCGATCCCAGGACCCTGAGACCATGACCTGAGCCAAAATCAAGAGTCAGTTGTTTAACCCACTGAGCCACCCATGTGCCCCCATCTTGGATTGTTACACAAGCAAGAAATAAACTTTGACTGTGTTCAGCCATTACATGTGTGGGTTTGTTTGTTAGTGCAGCCTAATCTAACCAAAACAGTATAGTAATGGAGGCAAGACAACAGGGAAGGCTATTCAGTATATAATTATCCTTAGAGATGATTATAAAGATTATAAGAATCAAACACCAATGCTGGCTGCCCCAACATAGACCAGAATAAGCAGTAATATGATGCCAGAAAGAGGTGCCATGGCTATGAGAGGGAGACTGACCATTGCTATGGACAGAAAAGTAAGAGCAAAGTAGCCAGCCCCTAGAATCCTTACAATAAGGAGGACTGGAGCCTACCGGTATATAAAATACAGGAAGGAAATAGGACAGGGCAATCAAGGTGAATCAAGGACATAACCCTTTGCCCAGAAGAGAATTTAAAAGAAAAACTTCCTTTACCTATTTCACGCTGAAGGGGCCTTCCAGCTGTTAAAGTCTCTATACTTAAATAAGACGGCATCGTCCAGACTTTCTGGGACCCAGAAAGAATTAGACCATGTAGCTGATGGGCAGGAAGGAAAAGACCCAGGTCATAAAGCAGCCCTTCTGGCCACTGCCATCTAGCCAGCTCCTGCCCTCAGAAGAACGAAATAAAGAAGAACCACTTTCAAGCTTCCCCTTCTCTACAAAGGGATTTGAGATCCAGACCTCCTCCTAGCTACTGTTTCTGCTTCGTTCATTTATCATCCAGTCGCTGAGCATTACACTAATAAGACACTAACCATTATATCAGACACTAAGCATCATACTAATAAGAACAGGGAAGACAATGACTCTTTACCAATGCCCGATGAGAATGAAGACATGGCCCTTCCCTCCAGGAGCTCATGGTTTCCCCTTGGCAAGGCGCTTACTCCCCAGGCCAGACAGACTGTGGAAAAGCAGCAATCTCAGGTGGATTCATTGGGAAGCTAATGAAGATTCAGCCAAGTGGTCCTTATTTGCAGGGACCCCTTCCAAGGCTCTGCACTCGATTTTGTACTTGTAATTTTGACTTCTTTTTTCTCAAAGAGGTACCCCAGGGGCACCTGGGTGGCTCAGTAAGTGTCTGCCTTCGGCTCAGGTCATGATCCCAGGGTCCTGGGATCGAGCCGCACATCCGGCTCCCTGCTCGGTGGGGGGCCTGCTTCTCCCTCTCCCACTCCCCCTGCTGTGTTCCTTCTCTCACTGTCTCTCTCTCTCTGTCAAATAAATAAATAAAATCTTAAAAAAAAAAAAAGAGGTACCCCAAATTACATAAGCTTCAGGCCCTATAAAATCTGGATCTTCTTTTTGGAAGCCAAACAGCTTGATCAGAAATAACTTCCAGGGTTCACCGGGTACTAGAGCAGTCATGGTTAGATATTTAAATAAAAATGCACAGAATATGCAGGACCTTCAGGCTGAAACCAAGGCTCTTCTGCCGCTGGTGTGCGTGACGGCCAGGACACAGAAAGCAGGGCATCGCCACCTGCTGGCAGAAGACCAAAACTGCACCACATGGCCCGGACTGCAGACACTGGGCTTTGTTTCCCTTTAAGGGAATAAATAAAATCAAGCAAGCAACATCATATGGGGTTAGGAAAGTACAAGAAGGACTCAGGAGCATGCTCCCCCAAGAGAGCCATCACTTCCGTTTTGAGGAACACTCCAGGTCCTGTTCACAGGCACCCACAGTTTCACTTGGACATAATGGTGTTCTAGATGGTCTTGTGTGGTAGAGGCATTTTTTTTTTTCACGGATCATAAGCATTTTACGTGCTTCCACATCATCCTCATAGCCCACTGTTTCAACTGCCAAATCATATACCAGAAGGGCCCTAAGTGATTTCAGCAGACCCCCCAGGTAGCTTCCTTATACAACTTTCACAATAATGCTGTAATGGCCACTTTTGAGCAGAGAACTTTGTCTTTCCCAGGGGTTATTTAGGGAGAACTGGGGTGGCCAAATCCCAGGCCATGGCCTGGCTTAAGGGAAGCAGGATTTCAAAGGGCAGGGGGGCCTGGCCTCGAGCTAGGGCTCAGCAGACACGTAGTGGATGAATAATGAGCGAGAGAATGAACAAGTGAGTCTGCCAGTCAGTGAATGACAGGCAGAGTGACCCCAAGGGGGTTGTTCCGATCTGCCCAATCCCTGGAATATTCCAGTGTGCCAGTCTTACCACACTCTCATCAACACTGACAACCAGTATTCAAGAGAATTTTGGCCAGGAGGTTTTTGACATTCTGCTCTGGAATCTCTGAGTTCCAACTGCTTTAACAATTTACATACTCAGTCAAATGTAGAATCTAGTGAATTATTTATAGCAATTTCACTCCACATATTGAAAGGGCATTCTACATTAATCAATTACAAATTGTGATAAATTGCTTTCTAAAAATTATACATGTGAAACCCAGAGATTGCCAAGCCCCTCTACCGGGCACGCTCACGTCCTGTCCACATGCATTTCTGGCCAATGCTGGCTGGCTGAGCGATCAGCAAACAGGCAGGAGGCGCACTGAACAAACAGCTGACCCGGAGTGAGAGGATGTGGGTTTTCTTCCTATTCCTACCATGGATTTGCTCGGTGGCCCTAGACAATTCACATGCCCTCTCTGTTCCCTTCTAAACTGAAGGGCTAACTTCCTTTCCGAGGTCCTTCTGAAACCAGAGTTCTATTAGTTTATTAGATCAGACAGTCTCGGACTTCGTCGAGATCACTAGGCCTAAGAAGGCCCTGGGGCTTCCTAGACCAAACACTCCCAATCAAGACCTTAGGAATGGGCCCGAGTCATCAGCCATGTATACAAGAGAGAGGCAGAGGCCACAGAATAGCCCATTGTCAACCCAGGAACTAGGGTGCAGATGCGGTAATCATTCTCCAGGAAACAACTCGCGAGCACGGGTCTGACCCTGTGGTATGCCCACGAGACAGTGCGTGCCTTCCCGCCAGGCAGGAGGCTGGGCTACCAAGCTCAAAATGTCACTCAGCACACTTTCTAAGCCCCACTCTGGGCTAGGCCAGGCCAGGCCCTGGAGAACTCCAGAGACAAGGCAGGCAGGGTGTTTGTCCCCACGCAGCTCACAATTCAGGGGAAGCAGTGGGCCCACAACATAGTTATGAATCTCCAAATAGAATTGCTGAGTTCTTAAAGAGGGTTCAAAAAAAATGCAAGGAGAAGTTAATTTAAACAGGGCGGGGAGGTTGGGAGAGATGGGCCAGGAATGGCTTCCCGAGGAAATGTCACTTGTGATGAGTCTTAGACAAGTTAGATTTTGACAGAAAGCAAGAAAGCAATAAGAAGGGGGGCAGGGAGGCAGAGGTCCTGTCAGAAAGCACAGCGTGAGCCAAGGTCCGCAGGCAGGAAAGCACGGGGTGGGGCAGAGAGCAGTGAAGAGCACAGTTCGGCTCGAGCACAGGAGGCCCAGAAGGACGCCCCTATCATCAGCAGGCTCTCCTGCTCGGCAGGGGTTCCCCGTGGCTGGGAAAGGAACAGATCAAAACAGGTCCCGTTTGAGGCTTGGCCCAACGATGGGGCCGGCTGTTGACCATGACCTCCTGCCCCTGATGTCGTCCCATTCTTAAGGCAGTCCCTGAGTTGTGCTGAGACAGATGCGCATTGCAATGTAGGAATCAAGAGCCTCTGTCTCATTTTCTTGGCTTTAAGAAAACCTACGTGAAACAGTGAGGTCTCCCAAGAGAGGGAGGAACCAGGTTGTTCCCCAAGGAAGAGGAGGCTCCTCCACACGGCTATTCTCACCATGCGGCGGGGGCCTGCTCAGTGCCCCTGCTGCCAGGCCTGATGCTTCCCATATGGTCAGCTCAGATGCGCAACACTCCTCAATTTTTATTATTTGAGCAATATAATCATTATTGCTCTCGTTACCCAAAATCACATAAACACCCATTTAAGAGTAATGTAGGGATCATTTTTCTCTTTTATTTGATGAGACGATCTTTCTGGTTGGCTCTTCTAGCAAGACGGGTGGGCAGTGGGGAGCAGCCCGCCTCATCACACTCTCTCCTACGTTTGCTCCTCAGCCGCATGCCCCACAAAGCCCACCCCTGCATGTTAGGTAAAGGGCCCATGGGGGCCTCAGATGGCTGAGCAAGGGCCAGGGGCTCCGTGGCCTGACATCCTGGGACATTACCAACGGGGAGTCATAACTTGTTTAGGGTAGAGGGCAACCCAGTGATCTACCTACATCGGGAATGGCAAATGGGATCCATCTCACTTTCCAATTCTGAATGACTGGGAGTGTCTTCCCTGGGGTGGTATGTTAAGAAGGACTCTGAGGCAGCATCTGGACCCTGTATGAATAGGCCTTCCCTGGAGAGATGAAGCTTTCAAAACCTTTGGGCGGGGGGAGGGATTGCTAAGCCATCATAGACTAAATATCTACCTTGTGCCAGACGCTGTGACCACTCTCTCCACCATATCCCACTGGACTTTGCACTTGACCTCCCCCCCACACACACACCACACACACATATTAGGGAACAGCTAACATCTCAGGGCAATTCACTGGGCCTCTCCCCTGGACCTACTTTTTGAGATCAGGCACCACTCTCCACTCTTTGCAACCCCTAGAGCCCAGTATAGGGGCTGGCCCAGGGCCAGCTCTCAGGAAAGAGTCCCTTGAGTCAACAAATGGGTAAACCGGGGTGGGGGGGTTGTCCAACTCCAGAGCCCAAGGTCTTCCTCCTGCGGGGCATGACCTAGCTTCCTCGGAGAGTGCCAATCCCTGCAGGGCTGGGCCTGAAGATAGGCCTCATTTGTACTTGCAAGGCCCTGAGGCTCTGAGGTCTGCTTGAGCATCATTCCTGAACCGTACTTTCCAAGCACATGGACACAAGTCTGTCCCATCCCTTGAGAGCCCTGCTGAAGTATGTGTGCCCTCGTGACCTCTTGAGGGGCAGAGGAAGTGAGAAGGCAAGTGGGTCAGGTTCTTGGGGCTGTCATGACGAGGTACTACCAACGAGGTGGCTTAAACAACAGAAATGCATTGTCTCACTTCCAGAGGTGAGAAATCTAAGCTCCAGATGTTGGTAGGCTTGGTTCCTTGACTTGTAGAAGCCTCATCCCAATCTCTGCCTTCAGGTTCACACGGCGTTCCCCCTGTTTGCAAGCCAGCTCCGTTTCTGAACTGTGCCTTTTTACAAGGACAGCCATCATACTGGCTTAGGGCCCACCCTCATGAGCTCAGCTAAACCTGATTACAAAGGGTCTGCAAAAACTCTCTTTCCAAACAAGGCCACACCCCAAAGTACTGGAGGACAGAGGTCAGCCATGAGCAGGAAGGTCACAGGAGCCTAAAAGGCTTTCTGAGGGAGGGCAGAGGATGGGGTGCCGGAAAGACGGTAGGGACGGCGGCCCTGCCTCTGCCTGTCTGGCTTGTTGGGTTGTTGTGGGGAAAGACAGGAAGACGTGTTTTTCTCTGACAGGAAAGCCCAGCTGACTAGAGTTACTGAGGCACCGAAGACATAGAGCTTCACAAAGTCCTTCCTCTTTGTGCTGGAACAAGCCAGTTGCCCTCACCTTCCATAGCTTAACTAATGGTTGGCCACAGAGTACAAGCAACTGAGTCTTTCTTAAACCAGGCGGCAGGTGGTATGTGATCCTATATGGAGAAGCTGTGGCCCAGGGCGAAGGGACTCACCCGAGGTCACCCCACGAGTTAGAGACAGACTGGGATCTCACTCCTCAGTTTCTAGCATCTCACAAGAACTCCCAGATCGTGGGGATGGCCGAGCCCAGTGTTCTTTCCACAGCTTCCCTTCCTTCAGGACGTCAGCTGGCTGGTCATGCAAGGAAGGTGGTAGCAGGTTTTCCCACCCTCTGCAGGCCCTGGGGATTGTCTACAGGGGCCTTCTAGAAATTCCTCCTTGCACCAAAAAAGGGATTCCTAGTCGTGGGCAGGGGGAGGGGGTGCATTCCCAGTGCTGTGTTGAAGTACGAGCTTCATGCAAGTCATGTGCCCCCCTCTTCCCCACGGAGACAACTGTCGCTGCCTACTCTCTGGCAGCCTGTCCTTGGAAACGCGTCACCTGACAGCTCAGGGCATCAAGTGAAGACTACGAACTGGAGGTTTAGGAGAGGGCCCCGATGGACTAGCACAAGGACTCTGTGGCAGCCACTCCAGCTGCTCGGATGGAGGGGCAGGAACGGGGGGTGTTGGCCTTTGTCCCGTTCTTCAGTGGCTACTCAACAGGTGGCCGGGTAGCTGAGCTTGGGAGCCTAGAAGGTGAGTGAGGAAGGGTCTGTAGAGGGCAGCGTCCAAGCCTTCTAGGTGCTGAGAGCTGGGGGCACAGCAGGACTACCAACAGCTGCGTGCTCCTCAGGAGACACTGGGCCCTCACCGATAGTCCCAAAAAACAGTGTGTGCCCAGAAGGATGTCCTCTTCTACGAGGGAGTCACTGCCTCCCGTGCCAAGATGCTTGTCACTTAGCCATTTGACAAAAAGGCGGCCCTTGTAAATGTCTCCTCAGCAAGACCCACGACACACAATTTGTCTGGGGACACTTGCATTTGTCACCTTTCTAACTGCCAACTATTATTAAAGGCATTAGAATAGACCTAGAGTAACTATTTCACCATTAACATAGAGATGGCTTTTAAGTTGTCCTGGAATAAAAGAAATCGTGAGACCATTCAAATGTATGAGGTCAAGCACCTAAGTGAGTGGCTGCTCCATTCTTTAAAGTATCTAACAATTTCCATGTACGAGATTTCATGCAATAAAGTGAATTGAAAAATGAAGGTGGGAATAATGTTTATCTTACCTTGCTAAGCCACAAAATGTCATACTAGCACAATGCATTTTTATAAGCTACCCATTTTACACGGGCTTTTCAGTAATACCTCTCCTAGATCCATCGTCAGAAATTCCTCAGGGTCATTCTTATGTTAAGGTTGAACCAGAAAATGGAGTTGACAATCCATTCATCGGCATTCTATTAACGTGTCAAGCTGGTATGGCAGGTCCCACACTAGGTACCTTGTATTTTATCTCCTGCACTCTAAGCCACAACCCAGTGAGGCACATATTAACACCAGTTTGCAATAGGAGCAACTGATGCCCAGACAAGTGAAGTGACTTGCCCCAGGTCACACAGCTGGCAAGGGATAGAGCCAGAATTTGAATGTCTGTGCTCTTGTGTGCTACGATCTGTCCCCAAATCAACCAATAGTAGCCCTGTGGCTCTGCACAGACTACCCTGGGGAATCACTTGGCCAGGGTGCTTTCCCTCTTTGTACATGAGGGACCAGTCTTCATGGCCATATAAAGCGGGAAATGCCTCTCCCACATGACCTCACGTCTAGTCTCATTGAGAAGCCAGCCCAACACTTCCATCCAATGAGACATAAAGTGGGGGAATATTCACTTAATGAAAATGAATCTGCATCACCCCAAATGGGGGGCTACCATGCCCTGTTTGGGCAGCCTGGCTCCATGACTTATCCTCTGGATTAACATCTTGGGGTGCCTCATATCTGGGAGCACATGATATGTATTTATTGAATGAACGAATACATGAGAGAACCAAAAAAAAAAAGAATGGATCAAGGGGGCTAATGGATTCCTCTTGCTTCCTACTTTGTGCAGAAGGTTCTAGGGCTCTCTCATCCTGTCCAGCCCAATGGCACGGGTTTGCACAACAAAGAGGTGAGGACAAAGGAGTCCTGGAAACAGAAAGAAGGAAAATTCAAGAAACGTCACATTAAGACAAGCCCAGCTTTGCCTTTGAATCTAGGGCCCCAGTTTACCAATAAGGCTTTTTCCCATTTCTCTTAGAGTTGGTGACTCTCTAGATGTCTAATTGCACAGAGTCTTTCCTCGAGATGAAAAAAAAAAAAAAATCGTGGGGCGCCTGGGTGGCTCAGTTGGTTAAGCGACTGCCTTCGGCTCAGGTCATGATCCTGGAGTCCCTGGATCGAGTCCCGCATCGGGCTCCCTGCTCGGCAGGGAGTCTGCTTCTCCCTCTGACCCTCCTCCCTCTCATGCTCTCTGTCTCTCATTCTCTCTGTCTCAAATAAATAAATAAAATCTTTAAAAAAAAAAAATCGGAGGGGCGCCTGGGTGGCTCAGTTGGTTAAGAAAAAAAAAAAAATCTACATAAAAATGGCCCCAGCCTCCATGCAGCTAAGAAAGAACAGTATGGGAGACGGAGGGTTTTGCAGGGAGGGGCCTCTGACAGCAAGCTGAACAAGGCCCAAATGGGATGAAAGTGCTTTAGGAAGGAATCCAGGTGTGTTTTAGGGAGCATCCAGGGCCCCCAGCCCTGAGATCCTCTACAGAAACAGACTTGGTTGGAAGAGATTTGCTGTGTTGATGAGTTCCCTCATTACGTCTCGGGCGACAAGGGTGAGACAACATGTTCTCCTAGCTCCCAGCACAGATCTTGGATTCTCTTCTCTCCCCGAGGGTAGGAGGCATTTCCAGAAGAAATGGAAAACAGCTGGGGGAAAAAACACAGCCTGGTGGTGAACCTCAGATGCCATCCACCAGATTAGCTCCCGATCTCCATTTTCTGAGGAAGAACAATACGCCCTTAATGCAGTTAGCCCGCAGCGCTGCAAGCCAACCAAGGAGCGAAAAAGCAGAGGCATCTCCCTAAGTTCTAAGTGGCTTTGTGTGCACCAGTTTAACTTTCCACCAAGATTTTAGGAGTGTGACATTGGAGCCTATGAATTTAGATAGCTCATTGGTTGTGGGACACTAACCACACACCGGTATCAAGTATGTTTTCAGATCCCTCAAACATGAGGAGAATTCAGGTAGCGCATCACATGTTACTACCTACTGCAGACTCGGACCCAGCTCTGCATTTCTATTACAGCCTTATCCATAACTTTCAGACTTCATTGATTTGGGTAGAATTATGGTTTGGCTTTGGCTTTTTTAAAAAGGTTGTGTGTGACAAAAAAAATTATGCTTTCAATTTATAAAACCAAATACCTCTGCGGGGCCTGTCATGGCCAGCATGAGCCGCAGACAGTCGCGCTGATGGGGTTAATTGCCATTTTAAAATAATTCACTGCCTCCAGATTGATTCTTCTGTTTTTTGTCTTTACACAACATTACTGTGTCTCACTCTAATTATTCAATGCTAAGTTCATACTTCTGAAGCAGGAGACTGCAGTCAGAGGAAATGGTGTTTGATTTGTTGCCATGGAAACGTCTCGCTGTAGATGGACTCTAATCCCATGACAACTCTCTCTCTTAAGAACCATTTTTTTCTGACATAATAAAAATCTGATCAAGGTCAGATTTAATAACCATCTCAATTCCCTGACTTTCCCCTGTATTTGGTGTCAGAGAGGCATTTTTGACAAAGAGATGCTTAAAAGAACTTTCGCTTGTTTTCTGTATGAAATTAGTGTTTATGCCTCTAAAATGCATAAACCTGGCTCCGTGTCACAGTAATTTGTAGCCATACCTTTTGTAATTGCATAATTTCTGCATTAAACAAAAGTTACTTATAACTGTTTGCGCTGCGTTGGCAGATGTTAACATTTTGTGGTGCATTGTTCTTGCTAATACATACATTAGGGGTATCAATAAAGCTTATCGTTTGCCAACAAATGGTGTTTACAGTATTAACAAATGCCACGACCATTTATCTTTCAGTTTGCACTGCAATAATTTTCTGAACCGATTATCATGCAAGATGCAAGCATGCAGTTCAATGAGGCAGGAACTGTGCAATGCCACACCGAAATGAAATACTTTGTGTTAGAGAAAGGTAAATGAAAAAGTGCCTGCCGGTTGACCTTGAGTGAGGCCCTTCCTCTCCCTGAGCCCTTGGCCTCATCTGTATGATCCGATCTGTACAATGCCACGTGGTCTCTAAGGACCCCTCCCGCGTCTGACACCCTGATCTACACCAGCCCCGAGCACCACGGCTCCTGAGGGTTTCATGGAGCCCTAAGCCTATCATCAACACTTCTACCTGCCATGTGCGTGGGACTTGGCCTATTCCAAATGCCTTTAATCTGCTTCATTATAGCCTCATGCTCATCCTGTAAAGAAAGGGGAAGGGCAGGAGTTTTTAACTCTAGTTCGTAGGTAAAGAGCCTGAGACGCAGAGAGGTTAAGCCACCTGCTGAACATCACACAGCTTCTCTTTAGCAGAAGTAGGTCTCAGGTTCCCACTTCTCCACACTGCCAAGGGAGTCAGGTTAGTGAAGCTTTGCCCAGGAGGACAGACGTACCCAACCCCTTTCGTACTCGGGATTTGGAATCCCAGCTCTGTCTGTCTCTTACCACTATGTGTCCTGGGGGAAATGATTTAACCCTGTGTTACCTCAGGTTCCTTATGTGTCAGAAGGGGAAACTGACCCGGCTACTTCACTGAGCAGCACAGAAAACTGAGATTATACATGGACAGTGCTCGACTCAGGGCTTGGCACACAGTAGGTGCTCATGATGGCAGCGATGATTAGCATCATCATCACCCCACTAAGTCCAGATGGAGCCTGCACACACCCCTGACGGCTGCCTTTCCATCATCCCTTCTGTATTCTCTGGAGATCCAGGGGCTTTCTCTTCCTTTCCTAGCCTTGGCATGCCCGTCATTCCCGATGACTACAAATCTTACAGGAAAACACCAAACATAAAATAAGCCAGATGCCTATGTGCTGAAATCATTCCATTCCTTGACAGTCATTCTGTAAACATGGTTCTGATCTCCCTTTAGACATAAAAGCCCCATGATTTGTGTGACAAATGTAGTAGGTGCAAATATTTTTCTTGCCTACTCTCCTGCTTTCCTTCCACCAGGCATCAAAGCTTGTGCCACAGCCTCAGAAACCTGTTCTCTAGAGTGAAAGCCATCATGAGGCCAGGTGACCCCGAGAGCCCATCCGTCCGGACAGGGGGCTTTTCTCCCAGAATCCTTCACTCATTCTGCAATTCTACAAATGTCTGAACACTCTGGACCGTGCAGGACTTGGAGAGGTGCACAGGGAAGGGGACCAACTCTTCATTACTTAGGGAGCCACGGATTCCTTGCCTGGCCTTGGGGTCCTGAATACCTTCTGTTGTTTGTCATAATCGCTCTTATTTGGGGGTTGCCCACAAACACAGGACACCCCAATTCTGGCTCTGGGGTCTCCATGAATTTCCCATGCAACTCTCTTACCCCGGTTTCCCATCCAACCCCGTTCCCCACATGCCCACCTCAAAATGAATGGATTGGACAAGGTGGCTCCCAGTGCCCCTCCTGTGTGGCCAGTGTGGGCACAAGCCTGGCTGGTGGGACCATGACTCATTGCTCTCAGGGCCACAGCCTCAAGAAGGCACAAACATAGAGTCACTCTTGGCCACCGCTCCTGTAAAATCCACTTTTTTCATTTACCAGAAGCCAATGAAGAACTCTGTTAAACAGGATGTAGAACACCTTACAGACCTACGGCCAGGCATTTGCTCTCTGAACGCTAGGACAGACAAGACCCTGAAATGTAGGCGAGATGTTCAGTGGCCTGTACTCTCTTCAATGGCCGTAACAATACCTTCCTTTTGCTGCCCTGTCACTCTTCTTCCAATTCTGCCACTAGGGAGATCTTGCTAAAACAGAAATGTCTCCAAAATAAAATGCACACCTTACCATGTCCCTGCCCGGCTTGAAGTTTTTCATCAGCTCTCTACCATCTTCAGAATCAAGCCTCAGCTCTTGAATGGGGCCCACGAAGCCTGCCTGATCTGGCCCAACCGACCTCCCCTGACTCGACTCAAATCTCCTGTCTCCATGTGCCAAGTCATATCACCTTCTGTTTACCCATCAAAGAATTCATTAATTCTCTTCCTGTGCTGACCTCCACCCTCATCTCTACTAAAAGGGATCATGAGCATGAATTAAGTACCATCCATGGCAGATTGTCTGCAAAAATGGCTGTTAATTTCTCCCATTCCTGTAAACACATGCCACTCCTCCCATCAATAGGAGATGACCACTCACCCCAGAATCCCAGGTGAGCCCAGCCCCCAGCAAATCCACCAGTTAAATGAAGCCACATGAGGGAGCCCAAGGAAGATCTGCAAGAGAATCACCCAGCCAACCCACAGCTTTATGAGAAATAATACATCTTTGTTGTGTTAAGCCACTAAGTTGTGGGGCCCTTTGTTACCTAGTAATAAATAACTAAAATGTCACCTATGTGCCTAGTAATTTTCCAGTGTGAAATTATGATCTGGACTCTGTCTTTTAAAAGCATACAGTCTAGTTACCTTTACTTCTCTCACATATTCACAGCAATTAGAAGAAGAGAAGACAATCACTAATTATGAGGCCATATGGTACTGTGGAAAGTGCCAGAATCTGGGCTCACATCCCAGTCTGGCTGTGTGACCCTTGGAAATTCATATTTCTACCCTGGGTCTCAGTTTGTCCCAGGCATATGAAGGGGTTGTACTTAAGTTTCGACAGATCTGCCAGCCCCAAGTCCACCCCAAGTGTGAAATGCTCTCGGGTGGACTAAGGGCTGTGGGAATGACATGGAAAGTGCACTGGGAAAGCAGTCAGAAAATACTGAGCCTGTGAAAAAGTACTTACTACGCAGGTACCCCACCATCAGACACTGCGCCTGAGTTAGGCACCAGGGACACAGCAATGAGCACTCACTGGTCCTCTCATATGATAGGCAAGACATGGGCTGTGATTGGAGCTGGAAAGGAGCTACAGAGAACAGATCACTTACACCACCTGTGTGACCCAGCAAACAACACATAACAACTCTGGGCCTCAGGCTCCTTGACTGTAAAATGGGCAGGCGAGGCATAGCTCCGCCCATCTCCTGGGGGTGTGGCCAGACTCCGGGGAGACTATGCAGACAGAGAAGGCGGCTCCATCCATCATGAGATGCTGTACCCGGGAACGGTGGTGTCCCTGTGGTCTCAAATAATTCTGAGTCATCTGAGCAGTCCTCCCAGGGAAGGAGAGCTGTGGCCTGCGAGTTTGGCAAGGATTTTGCGAGGTTAGAAGGAAAAGAAGGGAGCTTCCCTGAGGCCCAAAGCTCTGTGCTCACCAGAGAGAGACAAATCTGTCCCGTGATAACCACCCCAGCTGTGGCTGTCTCTATGGCCAAGCCAACAACAGCCCTTTCCCCTTTGTTTACCCCAGGGGTCACTCAGAGTCGAGAGCAGCTTATCAGATGCCCAGTGCTGGAAAGAAAAGGAACAGTCCAGTGGGGCTGCCAGATCCTGAAGTGCTGTCAGCGGTCTGGGGACCAAAGTCATCATTTCTGTCTCTTACCACTCCACTTTCTCTATATCCCAGTCTCGCTATTTTGTAAGAAAACATGTGAAATAATTTATGGCAAGAGCCAAGAACTGAAAGAAAATTCGCCACAGGCACACGAGAGCCACTGCTGTCAGAAAACACAGGCAGGGCGCCTGGGTGGCTCAGTCGTTAAGCGTCTGCCTTCAGCTCAGGTCATGATCCCAGGGTCCTGGGATCGAGCCCCGCATCGGGCTCCCTGCTCGGCGGGAAGCCTGCTTCTCCCTCTCCCACTCCCACTGCTTGTGTTCCTGCTCTCGCTCTCTGTCTCTGTCAAATAAATAAATAAAATAAATAAAAAAAAAGAAAACACAGGCAGACAGGGGGACAAGCGCTGTGAGCCCCCCGAGGAGGCCCTGCTGATGGTGGGGCTGCAGGGGGGATGGAAAGGGCAGAGAGCAGGGGCAGGAACTCCTGTCCATTCCCCAGAGAGCCGTGTGCCTGAAATCCCCACCACCTTTAACGAGCAGTGTCCAGCTCAGCCTTCCCACTGCGGAGCTCACTGTTCTCTTCAGGGCAAGCCCACTGGACCAGGAATTAGGACATCTCGGCTGGATGACCTCCTACAAGCTGAGTGATTTGGGGCAGAGACCTTGACCTCTCTGGTTCTCAGTTTCCTCATCTGTGAGATGGGGTGGATCTCCACCTACCCCACAAGCTCATGGGAGACAAGAGGAGGCAACATCATTTGAAGGCTATAAAGTGCTCCACAAATAGAAGTGATTTTTATTATTAAATCAAGCCTGGGAGTTTATACATTCACTGCCTGCTCTCAAGGTTAAAAATAGAGCTCAAAGGTCAAGTGCAATTTGTTAAAACCTAATGAGAAGACAAACTGTCTTTCATTTGAACACGTGAGACAGAATCCAGCAACTTAAGAAATAAGGCCGGTTGATTTGAAACGCCTCGCTTTAATTCGAAACTTCCAGGAGCCACCGAGGAGCTGCTCAGTGCAGGCTCTCTGCGGGGGACACAGAGCTTGCGGTCCGATATGGATGAGAAGTCAAGGCCACAAATAAGCATGAGACACGGCGTGCTTGGGGGCTGACATAGCTCCAGGCCTACTGCCCTAGGCCATGTTCCCTTGGGGACAGCAGTCTTATCTAATTGGGAAGAAGTCAAGATCGTTCTAAAAGAAGAGCTTGAAGGACAAAAAGGCAGCAAGCATGTGAGTTGGCAGAGACAAGAGGCAAAAACAGCAGGCGACCGAAGCAAAGTAGCAGAGGTGGGAGAAAGTGGGTCCAATTCAGAAACCCCCCGAGTCAGGCCTAGCTGTGGCAGATGCAGTGCAACAGGTGAGCTGGTGGAACAGGGCCTTTCCGCAGAAGCCGGGAAGATCAGGCAAAGGAACCTGGCCTTAAGTCGGTTCTCAGTGCAGAGCTGTAGAACTGACTCCAGGTGCTAGGATTTTCTTCTGCTGGCGTCAGTGACTCCAGAGCCTTCCTCTGTCCCTGTCCAGCCCCAGTGCAAGACCATACATACTAAGTCGGGCCTCAGTCTGCAATAACCTGGCCTTTTCCCTCAGCTAGCCAGTCTTTCTTTCCTTCCAGTCCTCAACTGAACACTCTGACAGCTTTTTGATAGGTCAGTGATAGGTTAGGCTCAACGGCAGTCCCCAGCTATTCAATCAAACACTAATATAGGTGCTACAATGAAGGGGTGAAGGGGATTTGGCAAGTGTAATTCAATTTCCTAATCAGTGACCTTAAATTAATGGGGGAGTAGGGGAGGGGTTATCCTAGGTAGGTCTGACCTAATCAGGAGAGAGCCTTTTAAAGGCAGGTTTAGGCCTTCCCCTGAGGCAGAGAGACTCAAACAATTCCTGCTCACAGGGTGTCAGCCCGCCCATGATCCCCTCCCCTGACGGTTGCCCGGGGATAATGAGCTTCAGCTGTGGCTCCAGCCTGCTTGTCGTCTTCCCTTCTCGACTGCCTGCTCTACAGACTTCAGACTTGCTACACCAGACCCCACATTTCATTAGCCAGTTCCTTGTAAATACACATCCCCCCACAGTATACAATAATGTAGTTATGAGATACACACACACACACACACACACACACTCCTTTTACTATTGCTTCCACTTCTCTGGTTGGACTCCTCCCAGATAACAACCACACGGTACCCAACTGCAGGGCACTGAGGCCACAGGCCCTGTCCTCAAGAAACTCAAGATCTATGAGAGGCAACACAGGGGAGTCATCTAGTATTTCAAGATAGCAGATCTACTCAGTGGGTACAAACCGTCAGTTCTGTAAGATGAATGAGTTCTAGAGATCTGCCATTCCATACCATGCCTAGAGCTCACAGCACGGCACTGCGCACTGAAATTCTAGTAAGAGGGTGGACCCCACATCAAGTGGTCCTAGCACAATTAAAAAGACAGATGATCAGCACTAGAAGGGGGTGACAAATGGAAGCACAAAGGACATTGAAGCCAGAATGAGGAGGTTAAGAGATGCTTTAGGGAAAGCACGGCGACAGATTGAAACCTGAGGGATGAGTTTGCCATGAAAAAGGGGGAGGTGTCAGAGTTCCCGGACAGAGGAAGTGTTGTGGTGAAAATATGGAACGTTAGCTAATGCTGTATTACAAACTTGAAAGTTGCTAAGTGAGTAGATCTTAAATGTTCTCACCACAAAAAAAAAGAAGTGGTAATTATGCGACATGATGAAGGTGTTAGCTAACTCTAAGGTGGTGATCATTTTGCAATATGTAAGTATATCAAGTCAACACGGTTGTACACTTTCAACTTACACAATGGTGTATGTCACTGATAGCTCCGTAAAGCTGGAAGAAATAAATGTATGTGAAACATTTTTTAAAGATATGGAATATTCCACCCTCACTTACCCCTTCGGATTCCCAAAGCTGGTAAGATCTTGCTACTCATTCTATTAACATCTAGGCATTTCTGCATTAAAATACTCTGAGCTCATAACCCAACACATAGCACAGAGTCCAGCACATAGTAGGTGCTCAAGAAGTATTTATAGAATGAGCAAATGATGTATTGGCCATCTATGTCTAAGTAAAAAAGAGGACATTGCTCTGGGTAGGAATATAAGTCTGGCAGAAGCAGTGCTTGTTAAAGTAAGGAAAGGAAGAAGTCAGGTGGTCTGCAAAGATCCTTTGAATAATAGTTCTCCTGGGGTACAGTTCAGGCAAGGCAGCCACAGCACACTGAGGCTGCATCCACGTGCAGAACCTTTTCCTGCGTGCTAGGTCCATTTGATGGTGTCCTATCTGGCCCAGAAGTGACAGTGTAGTTATAGGATGAAAGAGACCTCGGGAAAAGGAAGAATATGGATGCATCCAGGCCAAAGGAAGGCCAAGGTCAAATGGTGGAAAGAAGATCAAGTCTGAGAAAGAACACTGGATCTCCCAGATCAAAAGACCTTGGCCATGGTTGGTGGATATAGCCTTTCAAAGAGTTGTGGGGTTTTTTTAAATTTTTTAAATTTTTATTCATTTATTTATCTATTTGGGGGGGAGGGGCAAAGGTAGAGAGAGAGAATCTCAAGCAGACTCGCCACCGAGCTGGATACAGGACTTGATCCATGACCCCTGAGATCACGACCTGAGCTGAAACCAAGAGTCGGACACTCAACAAACTGAGCCACCCAGGCGCCCCAAAGAATTGTGTGTTGTTGTTGTTTTTTTTAATTCAAACCTCGAATATAATTCTCTGGGACTAATCCAGGAAGAAAATAAACAAAATATAAGAGGAAAGAAGGTATGGTTGCCTTACGTGTAAGAGGAAAAATGGTAGCACTAAAAACAAAAAAAAAAAAGAAAGGGAAAAAAAAGAGAAACCTGGCCTGGAAAGATCTGATAACATTACTGGAAGCTGTTTCAAAGTGCCTGACACTGCTCTACGGAACAAAATCAGCGACATATTGATCCCTTGAGGAAATGACTAAGTCTCCCAAGTAGATATCCCCAGGAGGATTTCTCTGAAAAACAGGGAAACTGACCAGTCCTGTTCATGGTGGGTCAATCCTGCTGATTCAAGTGACATTTAGCCGTTGACTTCTTAGAGTCTGAAAGTACACTTAGCAAATGAAAATGACATTGAAGGAAACTACCAACAGTGGTAATACACCATGTGAGTCCTTTTGTTTTCCTTCCCCAGCCTGCCACTTCATCACACTTCATGCCAGGCACTAGAGCTCTAAAGACAAATCAATCACAACCCCTGCCCTCAAGGAATACTTCCCTGAGAGACGTGAAAGAACAGAAGTAGAAGCGAAACTGGGGGGAAATCTGCATAGGACTCCAAGGGCCTCCACTGTCCTGAAGGGAGGACAGCCCCCCCCAGAGGGGGCTGTTGAGAACCATCAGGAGGAGGAGGGACATTCTGGGCAGAGAAGGTCATGGGCAGTAAGACTCAGAGCCTGGCAAGTTTTTGAAGTAGGGTATTTCCTACTGGCTGGAGTGCTAGGTGAGAGAGGCAGGAAGGGTCAGACTCTCTATACACACACACACACACACACGTATTGGTTCTGTTTCTCTGGAGAACCCTGACTGACATACAAGACTACCCCCACATGGTGTCAGAGGAGAACACAGAGGGAGTCCGTAGTCGCGAGGTGATTGGCCAGGGTCTTGGATGGCCATGTGGAGAGCAAGAACACATCCCCTCTAGACAGGGAGCAGCTTTCCCCCCTTTGCCATGTCAGCAGAGGCCAGGTGGAGAGCAGTAATGGGGTCCTTCTCCTTTCCCTGGAGGCCTGAACTTCTACCCCCGCCCAGCAGTAACAAGAGGCCCCAGCCTGGGTGTCCACAAAGGCCCAGTGGTAGACTTAGAATTCCACCCTCACCTAGCAGTAACAAGGCAGTACCCCATTCCCAGTCAAGCCGAATTGGATTGAGTAGGCTTGTTGGTAATGGTGTTGGCGTGACAACTCTCAAACTACTTTTTGTGTATTGAGCAAATGAGTAAATATACTGAGGCTGTTGGAAACTAAACTCACTGTGGGAGAAAAGAGATGCAGATAAAGAACTGAGGAAAGGGAGAAAGAACCTTGGGTTGGAATTCAAAAATATCAGTACCAAGTTGCAATTTAAAATGAGATGATGGGGGGTGGTGCCTGGGTGGCTCGGCAGGTTAAGCGTCTGCCTTCGGCTCGGGTCATGATCCCAGGGTCCTGGGATTGAGCCCTGCATCCGGCTCTCTGCTCAGCAAAGACCTTGCTTCTCCCTCTCCCTGCTGCTCTCCCTGCTTTCTTCCTGTCAAATAAATAAATAAAATCTTTAAGAAAAAAATAAATAAAATAAAATGAGATGATGGGGCACGTGTGCACATCTGTGCTTCCTATCTCTGGAAGTAGCGAGGAGTATGGATGCCCTAGCAGCAAAGAGCTCATCTAGCCCGTAGGTACCTGGTGGCATTCCCCACTCCAAGGAATCAAGAGCCCCTAGGATAAATGGCAGGTTCCAAGCTGGGGAAGAACAGGGCATCCCTGTTGGGGTAGTCACCGCACAGCGGTCCGAAGCCTGCTGGCACTCTCTATGATGACAGCTGGAGCTAAAGGACACTGGCCAGATGGGCAAAGGAGAAGCAGCCATTTGGAGCCTGAGCCTGCATGTGGCTAAGGGGAAGCCAAGAAGCTAGAATTCCTGGCCCATGTAGCAAGGCTTCCTTGCCATGCTCTTTCGGTGTTCCGTTCTCTTGAAGGCTGCCTCAGCTTTGTCACAAGGAACTAAGGGAAGAGGCTTCTGTTCTCACCCGAGCTGGATATTTAGCAGACTTTGGACATAGTTTGGGCACCATCCAAAGCCAGGGTATTCCCTGGAAGGACCATTGGTTACCCTTTCCTCAGAGTGTCTCCTTCTGGAGTTCCTGGTTTCCCCTGGGAAGCTCAGATAGTTCTTCCAACAGGAGAGGATGGTGTCCAGCAAGCCTAATGGAATTTGATACTTTTGTTATTGATTTTGCCTTATGGTAACTTTCACATGGAGGAGTAGTTCTCAATCCTTTGTACAGTGGGAGCGCAGAGTCAAGCTTTCTTAGCAGCCTATATGACAGATTTGCTGTTATTGAGAGGATCAGGATGCAGGCTCGAGCCTGAGGAACAGCTGGGCTTCTCAGCTAGACAGTCCTTCCTTCAGCCACCTACTTTTTACTGGGAACCTATTTTATGCCAGCTCAAAAAATACTGAGTAGCCATGTTGTGCTGGAAACCAGAGGGCCAAAGATAAGTAAGATCTGCCCTGTCTTAGCTCAGGAGGCCATAACAAAATATCACAGACTGGAGGGGATTAGACAACAAAATTTTATTTCCTCACTGTTCCAGAGGCTGGAAGTCCCAGATCAGGGTGCCAGATGGTCTGGTTTTGATGAGGGCCACCATCTCACTGTGAGCTCACATGACCTTTCCTTAGTGTGCACACATGGACAGAGTGAGAGAGTGAGCCTTCTGGTGTCTCTTCTTCTTAAGGACACTTCTTATAAGGGTCCCACCCTCAAGACCTCATCTAAACCTAATTATTTCCCAAATACTCCATCTCCAAATACCATCACATTAAGGCTTAAGGTCTTGACATATGAGTTTTCTGGGGAGATACAATTCAGTCCATAGCATGCCCTGTCCTCAAGGAGTTCGTAGTCTTTGGCTAGAGATAGATAACTAACCAACCCAACAAGTGCAATGGTGTGGAGTGTTCTGTAGCCGAGGCGGAGTCAAAATGTATAATTATACTGAGGGCCCACTTTTCACCTCTTAGATGGCTTCTTAGCCCATCTTAGCCATCTTAGAAGTCCCAGAAGGAGACAGACATCAAGCAAATAACATCACCAAGCCACGCATAATTACAAACCATGAGAAATGCTGTGAGGGGGAGCCAGGATGCTATTCTAGAAGGAACAGCTCTGGGGCCAGAGAACAAGCTGAGTTCAGTTCAGACATGTTGAATAAGAGGGGCCTGTGAGGTGGTACTTGCACACTGTGTTACAGAAAGGATTTTAATTAGGAATCAAGTCCAGTGAATAAGGAGGCTTGCTCCCATACCTCCTAACCCCTCCTCACTGGCAAGTAAATCATAGAGCCAAGAGTTGCAAAGGATACAAAATGCCCTTGAGCATTAGTGAATCAATTTTATGAATTTTATGGCTAATGAATCAGGGCTATTCTTAGCCTAGTAGAGGTCTGGGGCCCATAGATCCTCTGACAGAAATACAGACAGACTCCTGGAGTTCCAAGGGTCTCAGAGATTGCCTACCAGAACCTCTTCATTGTATGGGTGAGAAATCCCCAGTCCAGAGAGCAGATCTGTTCAAGTTCATGTGGCTGGTTTCCAAGATGTCACACCCTTGGGTTTTCCTCAGTTACTGTGTGATCTCATTAGTAGACTAGGGGTGGTGACAGCATCTGCCACGTCTGCAGAGCCCTTTGGTGGCACCAGGATCTGTGTCCTCTAGCTGAAGTCATCCCTCAAAAGGCCAGGTGGCCTGATTGGGTCGCCGCCCTGTAGGCAGAAGGTGACTGAGCCCTTTGCTTGACTAGAGGCAGCTTTAGTATTAGGGCTTCCCACATAGCAGTCTGGGCTGGGCGTGGGCTGGGGAATGCCCAAACACCCGCATCCATAAAATGTGGATTATAAGTCTAATCAATGACAACAAGTGATAGCTATCCTATATTGAGCATCAACCACGTGCCAGGCACTGTGTTAGGGACTCACTCATGGTGTGGCTAACCAGAAAACCAGCCTTGCAAAGTAAACAGAATCATCCCTGTTTTACAGAAGAAACTGAAGCAAATGAGAAACTGAACAAATATTCCAACCACTATGACAAGAGTGAATATCCTTCATATATACAAAGCTCTCATAAACAGTAAGAAAAAAAAAACTCAACACAAAGGAGAGAGAAGACACCAATAGACAATCACAACCTATACATCCTATATGTTCAATAAACATTTAAATGCCCAACATGACTGGTAATCAAAGAAATAAAAATGGAGACACCTTTTTTTTTGCACATCAGATGAATAAAGATTTTTAAGCATGTAGACACTGATGGCTTATAGATGAAGTACTTAGGCCCCAAAAGTCAATGTTTTGAGGGAAAAACCTGAATTAATGGTACACATGAAGATGAGGTAAGCCAAAAGGAAGGGACTCCTTCTCGCTCCCTGCCCAATGATCCTGACACATTCCCACCTCCACACATCTGCTTCTGGCACATGCCTGTCTGGAAGGCCTCCTTGCCCTGCTCTGCCCTGCCCTGCTCTCCTCTCCTCTCCATCAGGCCGATTGATTCTCTTTCCCTGAAGGCCTATCCCACCCTACAGAGTTTCAGCCCGTGGCCCCCTTTAGGCAACTAGCCAAGGATACCAGGCAGCATATGGTCTCTCAGGGAGGCTGGAAACCCCTCAAATGTGTATCCTGCACGCCAGCATAGGTCCTGCTCAAAGACGTCTGATAGGGAGGTCACAGACGTGGCAGTGCAGCCACGGGGATCTGGGAAGGTCATTAAGTAGAATAATATTCCAGAAGGGTGTATATGCTGTTCTGTTCCCTATTATCCTGCTTGCTTGTACCTTTCAGGTCCTCAAGAATTTATGGCACAGCAAAAATCCCATTAGAACAGGCTACAAGAAGGTGTTCAAATTACATCACTGTGCTGGAATTTGGGTTGTTGAAGGCGACTCCAAATGAAAGAGCCACTGGCCAGGACTTTGGTGGTTTCCATTAAAGTGGAATTTGCCTTGTAATGTCATTAATGGGAACAAGATCTGCCTGGTCCTGGGGTTGCCTATGGAATGAAGTGATAAATGCCTGGACAGAAATTGTAAGTAGATTTTGTACAAGCTAAATATTGTCCTCCGAGTATACAATTAGAGTGCGCGCTGGGTAGCTGAGGCTGACTGCAGAATGGGAACGGGGTTCTGTAGTCTCCGGGACCTGGAGCAGCTCGGTGACTGTTTGGATGACAAAGTTCATGATGCTAAACTCGGCTATATATTTGTATTTTGTGTATAAACATGACGGCCTCTCTCCCGTTACTCTGAGGAATCTTTGATAATTCACATGTGAAATTAAAGGCATCTTATTCATTCAGTTATTTATTATTCTCTGTAAAATGAGTTAGGAATTTGTCCCCGTGAATAATGTTAGCCATAATAGTTAATTTACTCCTATTCATTGGCAGTAATAAAAATGTACAAGGGGAGGCAGAAACATTATTATTTCTTGCTTGAAGTGCAATTTCATGTGGTGAGAGAAACATGTTAATATGCTGCAAAGTGCTACAGGAATTTCGTTCTCAAAGGAATGGCGGTATTAAATGTATTCTGACAAGAAGGAGCCTCGGAAGGGAAACATTTATCTTCATAAAGTCATTAAATTTACTGAGCAGCATCGCATTCTTCCTGCAATCTGCTCACTCCATTAAAGGCGAAGCTGTGGAACTCGCTCTGTCACATGAGCGGCCCCGGCGTTTCTGAAAAGAGGGAAATGGGGCTCTTTCCCCTGCGAATAGGCTCCCCCCTCAAAGCCAGCGAGCTCCAGCCCAGACACACACATGGGGCTCTGTCACCTCTTTCCAAAAGAAATACACGGGATTCTGACAAGTTTCTTCCTCTCCTCGCTTCAGATGACTTCACGTGACCAGGAGATACCAGACTTGGCAAGCCCTCCTCTGTCACAATCTCAAGAGCCTCGTGGCTCTGAGGGTGTCTTCCCAGCCTGCTGGGAGGGGCCCCTGGCAGCCCACACAGGTCCCAGTCAGCGGGAGAGCATGAGCGGCTTCCTAACCAGAGCATCTCCACCCATGCAGAGTGCCATGAATCGGTGTTCTTGAAAATCAGAGGGAGAGGGGGGCTCTGGTTCCTTGCTGTTACGGGTTTCTCTTGTGTTTCAATATACCGCGAAGGCATTTCCCACTCACCTGACCCCTTTTCTTCCCAACACTTTGCAGATAACTGCCATTCTGGGGATGAGGACAAATATCCTATCTGCATTCACGTCATGAGAAAGGATGCAATTTCAGGTGCAGTGCAGAAGAGGATGAGGGTAGAGAGCAGGAGAGAAAGATATTAAATTAAGAAGAGGTGCTGCAGATGGTGATTTAAAAATCCCAGTGCAAGTTTGTCTAGAGAGGCAAACGGCTTTAACTGAGCCAAGAGAGCTAAGGCTTCCTCCCCGCCATGGCACAGGCCACAGCCGGGGCTGGCTAAAGCCAAACCCAGAAGAGTCAGGCCATTTATTCGGTGATGTGAAAAGCAGATAATTGAAAGGAACAAACTATAAGCTGCAAGAGGTCAGAGACAATTTTGGTCACTATTATCGTCCCAGCACCTAGCTCACAGCAGATGCTCAATAACATTTGTTAAGTAAAGGAATGGACGGATGCATGCATCACTCAGTTTTGCAGGGCTGGATGGATGCACTCCTAATCCTGTCCTCCGAGTGATATCGGTCTGTCCAAAGGAGACTGCATTTTGTTAGCAGGATGGATTCTGAAAATGCTTGACCAGGTTGATAGAATTTCCAGTGACCAATTCCTAGAATTCTGACTCTCTGTTCTGAGACAAGACTAGTATTTGTTCAGAATCCATCATGTGCTAATTATTATTTAACCTGTGTTCTCACTGAATCCTCAGAACAGCCTATTTTACAAGTGAGGAACCTCAGAAAGGTTAAGCGATTCGCCTAAGGGCACACGGCCAGTAACTGGTAGAACAGCACCTACCGCGCACACGTTCATTCATCTCACAACCATCCAATGTGAGGCTCCGACCTGCCGGGCCCTGTTCTCAGCACTGGGTTGGAGCCAGTGGTCTAGAGGTGGAGACTGTCACTGAGCAATTAGTAACCCAATTAGTGACATGGCTGCCCTGGTGGTAAGTGCCACAAAGCAGCAACCCATGTGCTAAGAGAACAAAGAGGCCTTAACCTGGATGAGGGTCACAGAGGCTTCCTTGACAAAGTGACATTTGAGTAAGACTTTGAGGATCAATTAGAATTAAGCAGATAAAAAGAGAGGCAGAAGAGGGTATTCCATGCCAAAGGTTCCAGTGCGAAGGCAGGCTCAGAGGTAGGAAGAAATACATTTCTGAGGAATCTAAAGGCGGCTTGGTGGGGTGGTGAGTGGCCCAAGCTGGGACTGTAATAGGCCAAAGGGACCACGAAACTGTTGGTAAGGATTTGGGGATTGAGCCAGAAATAATGGAAAGATAGTGAAAGGTTTTAAGCAAAGAGTCCTGATACGATAAGCATGATCAGGTGGTCATTTTGCCAATGAATGGAGAAGAGATTCTAAGTAGGTAAGGGGAGAAGCCGAGATGGCAGGGAGGGTAAAGAAAGGGGGGAAAGGAGGAGAGAGGCGGGACATGGAATCAACAGGGCTAGACAGTAGATTGGCTGTAGGAAGTCAGGGAGAAGGAGGTGTGTGGTGACTCTCAGATTGTGGACTGAGCAACTGAATGGAAAGGGGCACTCTCCGCTGAGACAGGGCCTGGGACAGTGCAGAGAACATTCTGCCTCCATAGCATCTGGTTACTCTACATCCCAGCAGGCAATGCCTTTCAACTCAAACACTGACGGCGCTCCATCCTTGGCCTGGCGATTTGTACCAATCTTAGAGGTGAAATATTCAAATTCAAGAAGGCATCTGGTCAATGGAAACTCCCAGGGCAGAACAGGAGAGGACTATGCCCATCTAGGTTACAGAACAAGAGACTTGGTTTTACAAATGATGCTAATTGTGTCCCAGAGGCATCTCCATCCCCACCCAGTAAGCAGCCCAAACCTGTTTGGGCTCTGCACGGTATCAATGCCAGGTTTCCCGGCCTTGGCCCCCCAGTGCTCAGTGAATAGAGGATGCAGAACAAAACACCACTGACGGGCCCAAGTGTTTGTCTGAGCCTCACACAGTCTGTTCAATGATTTTTTTTAAAGACCTTTGAAACATTCAAGTGAATAGAGGCATTTTAGAATATCTGCCCTCTGTAACAGATCTGGCTGATTGCCAGCCCATCTGGAGGCCCACAGAAGGGAAGGCAAAGGAGCTTGCAAAAAATGGACTGTGCCAAGTTCAATGTTTAACAGCCCAGTGACTCTGAGAGATGATCTATCAAGAGAGAACGAGTTGAGCGATCTTTGCCTGAACGGAATGGTAGCAGGCTGGCCCTTCAAAGAGGTACTTGTTCCCATAAAGCAAGATCATTTGCCTTTAGCACTATTTTTATTCAGCATTTATTGATTTATTGACCCCAAGCATAGACTGTACAGCACATCAAATTCCTATATATACAGTATGTCTAAATAAAGGAGATACATCTATTCCACAAAGATTTTACAGGAAACTGTAAAATTTAATGTTGAAAAGAGTCCTCGTGTCTGAGCAACATGGGGGTCATTCTGCAGACCCTTCACGGGTTACGCCCTCGCCCCATCGCTTCCCGAGCACTACTCCATGCCAGGCCCTGCAGCCCGACTCTCACTGTCTACCTTGGGGCCTCACGTTGGCAGCCTTTTGGACGACCTTCTCTCACTTTCTGGATTGGGTTTCCCACTTGGTGCTCAATTCTGAATGCTTTTGTAAGCTCGGTGTTCCTCCGTGAATTCAGAAGCCAGGCTTCCCCACAATCCTCAGCTTCTGAGAACTCCTCTAGTTGGGCCACACCCAAGAACAAGATGAGAGGAACCCCAGCAGTGGCCCTTGAACCTGGTACTACTTTAACCAGTAGCAGGCAGACACATACACACGCCTATACATGAAACTGCCCCCACACATATGCCCCCCAATCACTTTTGTCACAAGTCACACATGCTGGAGGCTACTGACATCACTCAGGTTAATGTTCCCCAGGGAGGCAGAGCCAACTCAACTAGCTAGACCCGGATGTGCCTAAGGTACCAGACCCACAGTAACTGCATATCCTGGCAGCAGGTCTTAGGATGGGAAGAGTCGACGGCTCGGGCCAGGATGGCTGAAGATCCGCTGTTGCTGATGGTGGGGCCAGAAGGAGGAGCCTTCTCTGAAGCAGTTGCTGGACCAGTGGCAATGCTAGGCCAAGGGTGTGGCAGGCCAACGCTATGGCAAGCGCCAGTGATTCCCACCTCCCAGTGTCCACATGCGTATACGCTCCTTGCCCTCAGTGTGGCGGCACCTATGACTTGCTTCTAACACATAGAATATGGCCAAGGTGATGGGCTATCACTTCCAGGATTATCTTTTGATATAAGGCTCCATCTTAGCAGATTGGAAGGAGAGATTGTCCTTGATGTCTTGATGAAGAAAACAGACATGTCAAAGAAGCCCATGTGGCAATGAGAGGATCACCCTGGCTGCTGCACAGAGAACGGACTGCGGAGCGACTGGCCCGGAAGCAGGGACCCAGTGGGGCAATGGCTGTGGTCCAGGAGAGACAACAGTGGCCTGACCAGGGTAGGAACAATGAGGTTGGAGAGAAACAGATGGAGACAGGCTATATTATGGAGGTAGAGCCAACAGAACTTGCAGATGAGTTGCACTCGAGGATCATTCGGTTTATGGTTATTAAAGTCATATGCCCATTACAACTGCAGTCATTCCACAGTATAATACTCATGCGAGGGAAGAAAGAGGTAAATAAAAAATCACTTTTTCCTATCAGAATAATTAGTATAACCAATTGGAACACACTGATTTCCTTTTTTATAATAAAGATTTTATTTATTTTAGAGAAAGAGAGAGAGTGCACATGCGAGCAGGGGGAAGAACAGAGGGAGAGAGACAAGCAGACTCCCTGCTGAGCAGGAAGCCGGACCCGGCACTCGATCCCACGACCCCAAGATCGTGACCTGGGTCGAAATCAAAAGTCAGACGCTTAACCGACTGAGCCACCCCAGCGCCCCCACACTGATTTCCTTAATAGTGTCCATTATCATTAATGAACCAATTGTTTAAATACCATTCCTCAGAAAAAATAGCAAAAGTACCCCCTCATCTCTTGAAGTATACAACTTCTTTCATAGAAGTCAGCTTTATTCGAATTGTTTCAAAGTGTTCACAAAATGTTTCAAGGGAAGAACATAAAATTCTAAGGGCTGCAAACCTGGATAAGGACCCCTCTTGCATATGTAGACCAGGCAGCAAGTAGAGAAGAGAGTCACATAAACATATGATTGCCATAGAAACACTTCCTGAGTGGGGCCCAATGACTTGGAGAAACAGTTAATTCCTGTTAGCTATCCCCTTTGTGTGTGTGTGTAATTTTTTTTTGGCTTACTTAATCTTTACAATGACCCTATGAGGTAGAGACCATTGTCATCTCCATTCTATACTCGGTATTTGATAACGGTGGCAGAATGTCAAATAACTATTTAGTAAGTGAAAACTTTCTCACCTCACCCTTTCCACCCAAATAAATTCCAATGAATTAAAGAGTTAAGTTTTAAAATGAAGCTATTAAACTGTACATCAATAGGTAAATATTGATCAGATCATGGAGTGGGGAAAGATTTCCTAAACATGCTAAAAATTGAAGCATAAAACAAAAACACTGGTAAATTTGAATAGAGATACGTAATTAAAATCTCCACATAAAAATACCATAAGCAAAATGTGAGACACAAATGATAGAGGAGGAAAATATCTGTAGCCACTACAATCCAGAGCTAATAGCCTCTTCACAGTTGGGTGGCTGCCACGGTGTCGGACTGTTTCGACCTGAATCCTGGCTCTGCCATTTACCAGCTGTGTGACCTGGAACAAGTTATTAAACTTCTCTGTTCCTGTTTTCCTCATCAGTAAAATAGGACTAATAATAGTAGCTATTTTAAAGGATTAAGTGATTTAATATAAAGTGCTTAGAACCAGGCTTACCACACTGTGAATTTTCAGTGACTGTTACGTGCCATCTTCTTATTGTCACAACTACTACTCCAAAGCATTAAGAAAATCATAACTTCAAAACAAAAATAGATAAAGCTCATAAACAATTCACCAAATAAGAAATATAATGTCCAATGAACATTAAGTGTTCCACCACATTTGTAGTTAAAGAGCTAGAGATTAAAACAGGAGGTATTTGGGGCGCCTGGGTGTCTCAGTCGTTAAGCATCTGCCTTCGGCTCAGGTCATGATCCCAGGGTCCTGGGATCGAGCCCCGTATCGGACTCCCTGCTCCGCGGGAAGCCTGCTTCTCTCTCTCCCACTCCCCCTGCTTGTTTCCCTCTCTCACTGTGTCTCTCTCTGTCAAATAAATAAATAATTTAAAAAAAAATAAATAAAACAGGAGGTATTTTTCACCTATCAAATTAAAAAACACACTTTAATTAAAATATTCTACATTGGCAGACATCTCTGGAGACACTCACCTATACTGCTGGGTAGAACCCAGGCTGACACAATCTTTCTGAAAGGTAATTTAACAGTGAAGTATCAATAGCCAACAAATACTCCTGTCCTTTGACCTAATAATCTGACTTCTAGGAATCTAGTCTGAACAACTTATTAGATCAACAAATATCCATGTGTAAGAAAGTTCATTGTGGCCATTTTCCTAAAACTTTGAAACCAGCCTATACCCTCAAAAACAGAAGATTAAATTATGGTACCTCCGTACATGAGAATAGCACAATCCTGCCTAAAGCCACACTTTGAAAGGGTATTTCATGATACATGGAGATGCTCACGATACAGGAAGTCCAAGAGGCAGGATACGAACCAGTCTGAGCCCTGTGTGTGCGTGTGCCTATGTGTACAAAACACTCTGGAAGAAAATGCACCATAATATCAACTGTGGTTATCTCTGAGTGATGATATCCTGAGTAATGTTTCTTCCTTCTTCACACTTATCTTTGCTTAACACATTTTACACAGTGTGCATGTATTATTTTTTAGCAAGAAAAAGTAGTTAAAATACATTTCGATTTGGTGCTAGGATATTTGGATTTTAAGAGAAATTCCAGGAACCTAAAAAAAAGGTGAGAATCCATTACAGAACATTTCTGTCTTTCTAGTGACGTGATCACCAGAAGTTATGGAGGGAGCTTTGGCAGTGACTCCTCCTTGGTGATCACATCGTCTCTGGAGCCAGGAAGGAAAGGTGGAGGGGCCTCCCTCTGCATGCTCATCCTCTTTCCTCAGCTATCTAGATGAACTCTGAACTCAGAGGCTGAGCAGCTCATTCTTGCCTTTGTACTGAGATTATTAGATCTGCTCTTCACTCTGCGATTGGGGCTGGGATCTTAGCTGTTGGCGGTGTTAGCTCTGTGTGCTATAGATTCAGGGAACCTGTATCTTGAATGATGTGCCTTAGATTAAAAGGAACGCTACATTCCCATAGATTCTCTTAGCAAAGAGGTAGCCATTTTGCTACTCGGTAAGAACCCACATTCTATTTTCAATATTAAATAAATGTTTTCACTCCCTGAAGGAGCCTTCTAGAACAAGCTGGGGCTAGGTGTGAGGTGAGTGAGGCATCTAGAGCTTCCTTGAATTATATGTCCAAGGTGCTTCACTTGCCACACCCCAGTCCCTTGCCCTGAGGCAAAAGGCTAACATTTATCTCTGACAAAGTCCAAAGATTTAAAATTAGAAAAAGCATTGAGAGAAGAGAGCTTTTTATTTTCTTTAAAATGGTCTTTACAGAACATTCACTCAACAATTCAACAGGCTGTGTATGAGGTTCTGGGGACCCAGAGATTAATGGGATGGGGAGGGGGTAGGTGTACCCAAGGTCCCCAACAATGTGTTCACAAGGCCCTGTTCTGTAAAATCTGCAAGAGTAAGATGTGTTAACCGCAGCCAGTTAAGCCTACTGCTCCTTTCAACTCTAACTTGCCCCTCAATCCCATTTCCCCACCTGTCAGGTGGCAGGGTTAGAAGTTGATTTGAGATGTAGTGATTTTGAGTTTAGCAGGATATATTTATGAGGTTTGCAGTTACTTCCATGATTAATTATTCCTAAGCATCTTGCTGTAGGAATGACTTCCTACACGCCTAAGACCCACTCAGCTGACCCACCTGGAGTCACGACGTAAAGGCCCAGAAGTCACATTACTCGTGCACACGTGCGGGGAGTGGAAGACAACGGACAAGGCTCGAGCGTGCCAAGTCAGAAACTGGTCTGTGGAAAGTTCTTTCAGATCTTATATACAGGTTTAAAAAGAGAGAGAGAAAGAGGTTTTCCTAAATCTGACAACAATATCAACAATTTGGATGAATTACCAACAAAGAGTTGTGAAGCTGGGAGAAAAAAGTTTTTCTAAACTATCACCAATATAAACAAAATTCAACCAACGATGGCAGAGGAAAGAAACATTATCTTCCGACTCTCCCCACAGAAAATATTGTAAAAATTGTCATAATGCAGAAGTTATTAAAGAACATGTCAGGTAGTTAATTAAAATCTTTTGTTGGTTTTCTGGATTTTATGATATCTGTGGTAGTTGTCAGCTTTCCAAATTTGTGATTTCTGCGATTTATTTTCCCTTCCTAAATAAATATTGACTTTTGTACCTAATTTTGAGTTTGTGATTTTGGTTTCTTTTCTTAAAGAGGATCACATAAATTTGGTAAGCTTCAGGCCCCAAAAATCTGGCCCTGCTTCTGGCAGGAGATGAAAGATCGCTGGGATTTGTAGATGCATTCATGATTTGTGTAGGTACTTTAAAAATCATTTTTAACAGTAAAAAAAATGGGTTATGTACTAAATTCCTGTTTTGTCTCAGTTACCCACACCTGGGGAAAGGCTTGCTTGATGAGCCAACCAGGCAAAGTTGAGCAGCATAGCCCTCAGCTCTGAAGAGCCATCACCAAGGAGGAAATAATCATCTCTGCTGGGAGCAACAAATGTCCCATCACTCAGAGCACTGTTTTTCAATTACACACAGAAAGAATTTCACACACCCCCCTCAACACACACACACTTCCTCTTGCTTATGGATTCAAAGCAAAAAATATTTACTGAGCATGCAAGACTCCAGGTCACCTTGGGATCAAGCCAGGCAAGAGGTTCCAGAAGAGAGAGCGAAGTTGTGTGGCCAGGAAACCCAAGTTCAGTATTCACTCTTTATTCGCCCCTGCTCACAAGAGCCCAGCAGATCTGCAGGGATAGCAGAAATGTGGCCAACTGGCCTCAGAGTGAGGGGCACGGAGCACAGCAGGCCTAGAAGAAGGGCGTGGTACCCAACAAGTCACGGGAAGGGGGTTGGAACCTGGACTATCCCTCGCTGCCTGGGCGCCAGCTCGCCCCACACTGGCTCTAGAGGGGAAGCCTGCAGTGTAACATCTCTGCTTTGGAGGCAGATGGGCCAGAGCCTCAGCAACACCCTTCCAGCCCTGTGACCCAGGACAAATGGTTTCATCGCTCTGTGCCTGGGTTTTCTCACTTATACACTGGGGCTGGTAATACCCACCTCACAGGGTTCTGACAAGGGTTTACTAAAATAACACTAGTTGTACTAGCATTTACTCAGTGTATACTAGGTGCCAGGCATAGCACGAAATGCTTCACTTGCTCGCTTAACCCATGTCATTGCCAGAACAACCTCTCAGGAAGTTTTTCTCATTATCCCCACTTTATAGATGAGAAAACTCAGGCACAGAGAGGTTGAGTCATTTGCTTAAGAATATACAACTACTAAGTGACAGAGCAGGGTTGGGGCCGCAGGCAGCCCAACCCCAGAGCCTGCATGTCCACCCACCCCCTCTACTGCCTCTCACCATCCACACTCGCTGTCAGTGTTATGGCCACAGACCAAGCTTGGAAGGCTGAACCACAGCCACTGAACAGGATAGAAATGCTCTCAACCTTGCTGCTGGGGGTGTAAAATGGTAGCCCCCATCTATAGAGAGAAATTTGGCAATATTTAGCAAAACTATGTGTGTATTTACCTCTTCTAGGCAATTCTAGGAATCTACCCAATTCTAGGAATCTATCCCATTGATACGCTGGCAAAAATATGAAAATACATATACATAAAGCTATTTGTTGCAGAACTATTCATAAAAGCAAAAGACTGGCAACTGCCCAAATATTTATCAATAGGGAATCAGTTGAACAAACCGTGGGGTGTGCACACAATGGAGTGTTATGTGCCTGTTAAATAAATGAGAAAGATTTTGATATACCACTATAAATTGATTTCCAGGATATATTGTCAGGTGGAAAAAAAAAAAAAAAAAACAGGGTGTAGGGGCGCCTGGGTGGCTCAGTCAGTTAAGCATCTGCCTTCTGCTCAGGTCATGATCAACAGGGAGTCTGCTTCTCTTGCTCCCTCCTCCCCTCCCCCTGCTTGTGTGCGCTCTCTCTCTCTCTCTCTCTCTAATAAATAAATAAAATCTTTAAAAAAAAACAGGGCATAGAAAAATGTGTATATCATACTATCATTTATCCAAGAAAAGAGGGATAGAGAGATATGTATATGAATATTCTCATGCTTAGAACATTCAAAAATGGAAGGGTGAACCATAACCAATTTTGAAATCGTTGCCCCTAAGGTGAGGGAGAAACAGGGTGGAGAGGACAGAGATAGAAGCTAGATTTATTTGAATATAATTTGGCTTATAGGTTTGACTTTGGAACCACATAACCATATTACATAATCATAAAAGAACACTAAGAACACTAAAAGAGCAATTCCCCAAAATTGAAAGCAAAATGAAATAAATGAATCTAATTGTGTATGTAGTTGGTGGCAGAGAGAAACTGTTCTTTTAAACACAGTAATTTGATAGTATATCCCTAGTGGGATTTGCTTTAAGTGCAAGAACTACAAGAAAATTGTAAACTATTTACAGTAACCATATTGGTATTCTGAGGCAGTTCTGTTTGACAAGATAAATTGAATAAGTAATTGTATGACATTTTAATTCTATTATCCCCAGTGGCCTTGAAAACTGGGATTCTTAGTGTAAGAGTCAGGAGATATGGATATACAATAGAAGATGTTACATGAACACCCTGTAGCCTGAATCTGAGTTGGAAATATCAGCATGAACTCATGATATATTTTATCTTAAAAAATACATTGCCTAGCTCTTCCACTGAAAAAACTCTAAAAACAATGACAGACCCAGTAGCAAGAAGCACCCTTAAAATGCAGACTGTGGTCTTGAAATACCATTTACCATGAGAAGAATCAAGAGCTTCCTGGAGAAATGGCAGATTCTAGGTCTGGGACAGGAAATGTACAAGAGGAGCCTGGAGTGTATCGTCCTACCGGAGAGTAAGGAAACTACCAAAGACTACTGGGGTCATGGCAAAAGGACTCAGGAGCCAAGCTGAAGAGGCTCACCCTGGCCAAAGATGAGACAACTTGAGTATCAAAAAAAAATGACTCCAGTGGATTGAACACATCAAATATGCTTAAATCCATAACTTCATTATACAAAAATCTAATTAGTCACTTTAGCACAATGATAGAGAACCAATTTATTATTTGGGAAATTTATAATCAAAAGGAAAGAATCAGCTATTAATCCTGTGTTTCTATATGGACTATATTACTGGACAACCAAATAGTAGATGAGGGAAATTTCTCTTTAGAGAAGTACTATATAAATGAAGAATATATATATTGAATAAATGAAGAATATATTGGATAAGTGAATACCAATGAATAAAAAAGAATATATTGAATAAATGCAGAAATAATTCGAGTTAGAATATTACCATCATGCAATCACTAATAAAGCAATGGATCCAGGCATTGAGCAATAATGACTGTTAGCATCACAGAAAAGGGATGCACCTAGATGGGCTGTGTCTTCTGAATGAGGTAACCAACACCACCTATGACATATTATTCCTGCTCCCTCCCAAATTAAATCTAAATCACATCAAGCCTCTGGATACAACCATCAATTCATAAGAAATACAAAGGACAGAGGAACATCTTGACCTAAACCATGGGGATTCATCAGCAAAATCCAGACTGTGAAAAACTACGTGAAAACATCTTGGTTTGGGGCGCCTGGGTGGTTCAGTCAATTAAGTGTCTGCCTCCGGCTCAGGTCATGATCCTGCAGTCCCAGGATCCTGCGTCGGCTCCCTGCTCAGCAGGGAGTCTGCTTCTCCCTCTGCCTCTACCCCTCTGCTTGTTCTCTCTCTCTCTCAAGTGAATAAAATCTTAAAAAAAAAAAAGAAAACATCTTGGTTTATTCAGCAAATAAATTATGAGAGAAAAAAACGAGATGGAGAGAATTCCTATAATTTTAAAAAGTCCTGAAAGACATATTCACCAATTGTAATATATGGACTTTGTTTGGATCCTGAATCAAACGAAGTGTGTGTGTGTGTGTGTGTGTGTGTGTGAGTGATTGGAAATTTGAGCACTGAACAGATATTTGATTACATTAAGAGATTATCACTCTGTTTATAGTTGATAACGGTATTGGGGTTATGTTATAAAAAATATTTCACGTCTTTTAGAGATGCATACTGAAAGATTTATGGATGACCTGCTACCAAGTCTGGAGCCAGAGCTACAACAGAACTGGACCTGAGTTGACTATTATTAAGTCTGGGTAATGGGTATGTGGTTGTTTACCAAACTATTCTCTCAACTTTGTATATATTTAATTTCATATATATACATATATATACATATTATATACACACACACACACACACATACACTTTAAGTAGGCTCCATACCCAGCGTGGAGCCCAATATGGGGCTTGAATCCTGAGATCAAGAGCCCAATATGGGGCTTGAATCCTGAGATCAAGACCTGAGTTGAGATCAAGAGTCAGACGCTCAACCAACTAAGCCACTCAGGCGCCTATTTTTCTATATTTTTAAAATAAAGGTCAAGCTGTGAGAAGCTAAGAAGTAGAGAGGGAGGAGGAAAGGCGGAGGTCCTCTCAGGTCAGCCTGGACTCGAGGAAGCTGCTACCATCACAAAGTTCTGTCTCCTGGGACCTGCTACCTTTTGGTCCTCAGGGACATGAGAACCCTACCCTGAAAGACCTTCAAAGTCCTTCCGCCACTCTGACCTCCATCCTCAGTGACTATCTCAGCAGAAGCCCTTATTCCTAAAACAGTGAGGACAAATTTTTCTAAAAAAGCCTGTCCACTCAGAAGACTCATCTGAAACACGGCTTCATGCTGCTATGAGTTTTTAATTACTGTGGCTGTCAGTTGATCTAAATATTTTACTGAATGGTTTTATTATGCTTCTGTCCTGAGGCTTTAAGCACAACGCACAATTGTAAACTTCAGTTGTTCTTGTAGCCATATTTCTGTAGCATTTTAATACATTGCAGAGAACATCCCAGTTATGGTTCTCTGTTATAGCTCACACTGAGAGAAGTCCTGGGCTTACATTTTGAGACTCACTGGGTGAGCCTGGGCAAGCACCTTAACCAAGGTGAGCCTATACGTTTCCTTATTCGTAACATGGAGACGAGGAGCCTGAAGTGGTTGTTTTGAGAATCAAACTGAATAATACGTGAACATACCTTCTAAACTGTAAAATATAAGGCGCGTATAAAAGATGCACACTCATTTATACAAGTGGGAAAATATGCAGTGATGTGAAAAGCCCAATCGCTAGCTATTTAATTCACGGAGGCCAACTGAACTTTCCTCATCATCTTAGGCAGAACGCTCTTCCCCTTCTTTCTTAGAGCCTGCTTGTGTCTTCCGTGTCTGTGAGCAACACAAGGGAGACGCCACATATCCACAGTTCCTGCCACAGGGGACCCATTGGTACATACTTACCACACTACAGTGAACTGGAAAGTACCCCGTGGCGTGTCCCCCTCCAAGTTGTGTTCAGCCTCCAGTCGCAGGGATCTCTGAACGCCGCTGCACCCTAGAGTCCAGACGGATCACAGGGGTCAGGGAATGGCCTCCTGCAGCTAGCCACCAATGGGTGTCCACAATGGCGTGTGACGACACGCTCTCTCATCTTAGGTGGTGATTTGGAATTACCCACATTTCAAATCCACTTAGTTTTATCTACTTAGGACTTTTCCTTTTATTAGAATTTGACCTTGTACGGATCATAGATTCGTACCTCAGGGATGCTGCTACTTTCTAGGCTTCTGACTCTCGTCAGTTTCATCCCAGGCTGGGAAGGTGTTTAAGCAACAAGATCTGTATATAAGTCACAGCCAGACTCATTGGCAGATGAGATTATAGGTATAATTGCACTAGGCCCATTCTGAGCAAATAACTGGCACAAGAAGTAGCCAAAGGGTGGCAAAAGGTTTATCACTGGTGGAGGATGGGGCTAAGTTCAAGGAAGCCAGAAGCAGCAGGTTCAATAGAGGCAGAGGGTTCTTTTTCCCCATGGAGAGAGTAGAAGGCAAAGACATGCAGATATCCTAGCTAGCTTCTTGGAGGTTGCTTGGGCTGAGGATGTGTTCTGACTTCTGCCTCTAAGCTTCACTGTTAGTCATTTGGCACCCTCTGCTCTGCTGGGTCCTCAACCCTGCCCCGGCAGTCACTTTCCACGCTGGGGGTGGGCTGCCACTGGCCTGCCTTGGGGCTCCAAGACACCTCAAAAAAAAAAAAGATTCAGAAAGGTGTAAAACAAAAGGGCAAAGATACACCCACAGATGCAAAGCAAGCAGGATTGGTATTATGACTATCAAAGTAGAGCTCAAGGCAACAGAATTAAGCAGAACACAGAGATTTTAAATAAGTAAAAGACACAAACCACCAAAAATAATAGTCATGAACCTAAACACACCAGGCAATCCAACATCAAAATTCATAAAGCAGAAATTCTAGAACAGGAGGAAGTCAGAGCTGTAGAAGGAGCCACGTGGTTGAGAGCCTTGAATACTTCTGAAGGAATCTGTATCCTACAGGGGACAGGAAACCAAACGACCCCTCTGCTCCTTGTCTGCGTCTTATATTTCCTGCTTCTGTCAAGCTGTGTCTGTGAGCAACACAAGGGAGTGGGTCCTTGTTGCTAGGATCAGCTAAAGCAAACACAGACAGACACCTGGCTCACTACTCTAGAATGAACAGGAATGATCTCCACAACCTTCTTCTAAATCCAAACTATCCTCATTCTGGAAGACCCAGAGCAGGGCCTACCTCCTAGATCAAGCCTTCTTCCCGCCCCCAAGTCCCTCATGGCCCCTTCCTCTCGCCTCTGAGCCCCTGGAACGATTATCAGTAGGACACGGGGAAATTCATCACATGCTGCCTTGTGACCTATCTTCTTTCACATTATCTATTTGAACTACTGCTTGAATCTTGCCTTGTCATTTCACTTGTCACAAGTTTCTGTTTCTCTCTCCAACTTGGCTATACCACTCAGGGCTCAGAGTAGTGTCGACATCCTGCTGTACCAACCGTACACCTACCCCGGGCGCTTTCTGAGGAAGAGGACTCTAGGGCGGGGGGTGGCTGGGCTGAGAGTCAGGAGGCCTCCTCTGACAGCAACCCATTACAATCACCGAAGGTAATGGTAAGGAGATGGCATTTGCCTCTGCTTATAAGATGCCTGGGACGGGAGGGGGGCGGTGCCTGGGTGGCTCGGTCGGTTAAGCGTCTGCCTTCGGCTCAAGTCATGATCCCAGGGTCGTGGGATCGAGCCGGCTCCCTGCTCAGTGGGGTGTCTGCTTCTCCCTCTTCCTCTGCCCCTCCCCCTGCTTGTGCACATTTGCTCTCTTTCTCTGTGTCAAATAAATAAATAAAATCTTAAAAAAAAAAAGATGCCTGGGAGGGATCCAATGGGAGTGCCATCTCATGAAGAATCAGCAGGGCTGAATGAGCTGAGAGGAGTAAGAGTCAGGGATAGCCGCAGCTAAGCTGAGCTGAGCATGATCTCCAAGGTTCCAAGCATGGGGCTGACATCCGTGGCCCGCCATCAGCTAAGCCCTTCATACCAAGAGGGCACATGTAAAGATTTACACTCTGGGCCACTTGCTTAGTTGGCTGAGGGCCAAATCATCCAGGGGCTCTGATGGCACTGGGAACGGCACGGGGACAAAGGAAGAGTCGCTCACCAGAGGCCACTGCTCCACGAGCATTCTGCCCTAGATGTCAGACCGAAAAGGGCTCGCCAGAAAGCATGATTCCCCACCTCCCTGTGTGTCCGGGGGCAACAAGCAGGGCTCACCCACAGAACTCCTACCCCACCCCACAGTGCTGAGGAGCGGTCCCTCCTCTTGCGGCCTGAAAGGCCCCTGGAAGCTGGTCTCCCCAGGTGCAGGGGAGGGGGCGGCGGATTGGAGTGGTTTCTCCTAGATCATGCAGTTTGAACCCCTCTGGGAAACGCAGCGTGGAAGAGGGAAAACCACGGAGACTTGGGAGTCAGAGAATCCTGAGCTAGTAGCTTTGTGACCTCGAACAAACCATTTCCCAACTCTGGGATCAAGCATCCCTCTGCATAAGGAGGCCAAAAAAGGGTAATACTACTTACCCAGCAGGTTGTTACATGGTACGCCACGCAAGCAGGCGCTCGGGAAGCAAAAATAATTATTGCTATCACTCTGCGTTGTGGAAGAGTTAGTCAAGGAAAAGTCTAGAAATGGAGGCAACCTGTGAGTCTCTGGAGGACTGCAACAGGCTTGCTGGGAGTCGGCCTCTCCGCGGACGCGCCGGCACGCACCTGCACCTGCCCGCACCTGCACCTGCCCGCACGCATGCTCACACAGGCCTCCCAGGGCTTGCCCGAGGCCTGAGCAAAGCCCCGCCCCAGCCCTCCTCCTGCGCAGGTGAGCCTCAGAATTGTGCCAAACATCCCGGCTGGAGAGCCCGCGGAGGTCCGGAACTCCCCTTCCTGGAGGCCAGGCCGGGAACCTGCATCTTCTCCGCATACTGATTAACATCCCTTGGAGACGTGTGTGATTTTGATCCTTGTCGGTGGGCAGGGTATCCCTCGCTAGGTAGAAAAAATTCCAAGTGCAGCACAGTTCCAATCTTCCAGTCTACTCCTTCCTCCCTGGAGCTACAACCAGAGAAGGGGCTTGGGCTCTGCTAGAAGCTTGCTAGCACCCTAGGAAAATCTCCTGCGGGGGATTCAGAGTCCGTGACCCAAGCCCCTTTTGGGCGAACAGTGCTTTCCAGTTTCTAAGGCATTTTCACAGCCGTGATTGCATTTAATCCCCTGGGGCTTAGGATGCATAAACCCATTTTACAGAGCCGGAAGGAGACTGTGGGCTCAGAGAAGTAAAGTGACTCATCTCAGGTCTCTCCCCCCACCCCCCTCACACACACATACACACATCCTAGTGATTTTGAAGCTCAAATTCAAACACGACTCTGGACTCCACACCCCACATTCCTTCTTCTCCACTCCACTACCTCTTACACCTTCCTTCTTCCTTTACGACCCAGCTGGCGATCTCCATCATTCCCTAATTTAGCCTCTTTTACTGGGGCTCCTGCTCACCTAAGGAGTGTTTTGGTCACAGAAAGATGAAGACACCTACAAGAAGTGACCTGGCAGCTTCTGGTTTTAACAGTTTAATTTCAAAGGAAATGGACCTCACTTAACTAAATTTCCTTCTCTATTTTTTTCTAGCTATTAAAGAACTTGCATATCTAATAAATATTTAATAGGAATTCCCCTCCAGCTGAATTCAGGCCCCTCAGCATCTCATTACCATGTCTTAGAATAGTATCCTCATTGTCACTTGCTTAATTATGCTAAGAAAGAGTTGAATTGTGTGGCTGTTGGGATCAGAAAGCGATTAAATTCACTTGGCAAGACTTTGGATATCTCATTACGATCCTCATTTAGCACTTCTAATGGAGTTATTTTTTTCCCCAATACTGACTTGGGAAAGGCTTGCGCAGTGTAGCTAAGTATTTCCCTAAGCCCTGCACAACTTTGCACCGTGCCAGAAAAGATCAGAAGTTACTTCACACATCATTTGCACTCCCAAGAACACCAACCACCCAATGAGCAGTGACGGAAAGCCCTGGAAAAAAGGGTGAGGCAGGTGGCAGGAGACGGTTTTCAGATCAGGCAGGGTGGCCAGTCCCCTCTGGTGACTGAATCCTTCCTCGGCAGCCGCATCAAGGGCTAGTCCCGGCCCTGCTCACATGCCTCCAACGTCGGGAAACTCACTTCTCCCTGACGCAGCCTGTTCCCTCCTTGGAGCGCTCAGTAAGTCCTTCTTTGTCTTCAGTCACTGGTCCTTTCCACCCTCTAGGTCCTCCCTGCTTTTTTTTTTTTTTTTTTTTTTTTTTGTCTCCCTGCTGTTTTTTATGATAACAAATCTCATAATCTCATCCCTCTTGGCCGGCAATCCTAAGATTCCTCCCATGGCCTCTCTGAGTCTTCTCCTCTCTCAGTTATGCATACCCATTTCCTTCATTCTTCACAGGCCAGGATTTCCAGTCCCTTCCTCATCCAAATAAGGCTCTCCTGTCTTCCTTTGTCCCTCCATTCCTGCCTGCTTTCCTGCCATCTTTTCTTCTTGAGTGCCTGCCCTTCTAAGTGACAGCCCTGAGAATAAGTCCTGGGCAGAGAGCAGTGAATATGGCAAACGTGACCCCTGGCCTCCCAGAACTTCGAGTCTCGGTGGGGAGACAAACAAGCACAGGGACATTTATACTCCTAACACAAGCAACACATGAGTAACAAGACAAGGGGCAGCATCTAGAATGTACTAAATGCTGGCTCGGGGCCCACTCTGTGCTAGGGATGTTCCGTGGATTAGGTCATTTATTCCTCACAACAACCATTCCACAGAAGAGGAAACAGAGGCACACAGAGCTTAAGTAATTTGCCCAGGATCATACAGCAAATAGCAAATTGAGGATGTACACCCATGGAATTTACTGTTATTGGGCTGTCCAAGCATGGAACCCAGATTTGGATTCAGTATCCCCAAAGTCCTCTGACCAGTCAGGGGAGGGTCACAATTTTCCTCCTCCTCTGTCTTTGCCTCCATCTGAGCTCCTCTTTCTTGTCTTGGGAGCTCAGCCCCTCCACAGGCTGGTTCTTACAAATGTGCTCACTCTGCTTGCCTATCGCTCATCCCAGTGGCCCCTTGATGAGCCCTTCCCCACCCTGCCGGTCCCCAAGATTTGACCTCAGCAAGTTCCTGCCAGGCCCTTGCACCCAGGTCCACATGCTGGCAGGACCAGGGTTTGGCCAAAGAGAACTGAACCCTGGAAAAGCGACCTAAAGGGAGGTCCAACTCTCCGCCAGATGCTTCTCGGCATCCCTGGGCCTTATTCTTTGGAAAACTTTACTCCTTGTGCACATGAATGAAATAAAAGACTGCTAAGCATGGGTTCACGCCTGAGCAAAATGTCTTTTGCTCTTCTCTCCTCCGTGGTGGACTGCATCTGGTAGAAAATATACATTGCAGGGGAGGCCAGCAGGCCAAGTTAAAAGTTGTGTAGCCCTCTGACTTCCAGGGAGCTGTGAGCTCAGGCAAGCCCCTTCCCTCCCTGGGCCTCCACTTCCTGCATAAGGAGCAGTGCGAGCAAGCCCACCTCCATGGGCCCTGCCAGCTTTAAGGCAGAATGGCTTCAACCCTTTTATTAAGCGCTTCGTCTTCCAAGAACCTCCTCGAGTGCTACTAAGTGCAAACCCCCCTTGCAGAGGCATGAAGTGGGTTCTAGGGAGGAGTGACTGAGGAGGCAGGGACAGCCACTGGGATGCGATGTTTGAGCCTCCCTGAAACCTCCTTTTTGCCCCGTCGCTGGTGTTTTGCAAGCCCAGTCCCATGTCCTGGGAAGCACCAGCACCACACAGCAGGCCAGAGGGGAGGGAGGCCCAACTTCAACCACAGGCTGCCTTCCAGCAATTCCAGGCTGCTTTTCCCAATCATCAGCCAACCACCTGGGCTCTGGGACTAGAGCTTCTTCTAACTGGCCTCTGTGCAGACCAGAAAGGAGACGGAACTTTCCAAAAAAGCACATAGAACCATTGTTGGTATTCACCACTCTTAGGGTTATTGCCTGTCCTCAAACACAGTAGGAGAGGCAGAGTGGTGATGTTTGAAAAGAAAAGATGTGGCTCAAAGGACAGTGAGATGCATCCCGGGGATGGGCCTGCAGCTGACAGCCAGCGTTCCTAAACTCGTATGCTGCTCTCTCGTTATCTCAGGGCTGACTGGATGTGGGGGTGCTCATCCACACCCTGAAAGCTCCCAAGGTCCTAGGGAGGGAAATGAAGAGACTCTTTACCGGATTACAACAAGAAATAAAACTGCCAAGGCACCTAGACGCTCTGATCTCTGGGTCCCTGGGAAGCCAACTCGCCATGCGGAAGATGCCTGGGGAGCATGGAAACACGGCTGTGGGTCCTTGGTATGAGCTCCATCCAGCAGGGGCTTGGGTGCCTCCCTGGGTACCTGGGGCGGTTGAACCAGGCAGTCTTGGATCTGCTATCCAGCCCTTCGAATGCAAAGACCAACCATCAGTCGTCCTCAGGTTCGCCCAGCCCTCAGCGCTAAATTCACCCAGTACTGCCTTCGAGCCTACTGCTGCCGCATGCAGGAAAAGGAAACATTTTTGTAGACCTTCCTGCCCAAATAGAGTCGCCTTACCCAATTACCCAAACCTCTGAAAGGGCCCCAAGTGATAAGTGCATGGCCCTTAACCCATAGATTTGAATAAAGTGACTTGGCTCACAAGCCCTTTTCCCCCAGGCTCCCAGTGACAGAGGACCACAGCTGGAAGGGCACAGCAGAAGGGGTCCGAGGCCTGGGCTTTGGCCTGTGGGCTGACCTTGATCAGGCAGATGATCTCAGACAACTCCTTTCATCCCCCTGGACCTGTATCTATAGCTGTAATACAGTGAGAACAGACTTGATATGGAAAAAAAAAACAAAAAACAAAACAACTCAAGAGACTAAGGAAAGAACGCAATCGACAAACAAGTAATTTAACTGACAAAAAGTATAGCATTTATGATGTGCCAGACACTGTCCTAGGCCCTTTACCAATATTAACTCGTTTAATCTGCCTCACAATCCTTTGGCAGTAGATGCCAGTGTTATTCTCTTGTTTCAGAGAACGCTACGGCACAGAGAGGTTGAGTAACCTGCCCAAGGTCACAGAGCTGGTGAGCAGTGGAGCTGGGATTTGAACCCAGCTGATCTAGCTCCAGAATCCGGACCCGTAGCCACGATGCTGTGCTGAGGGGCAGAGGCTGTGTTCACTGTCTCTGATTTACAGGTGGCTAATAGGCTCGGATCCCACCTCACAGAGGCGGTGCTTGGTGCTCCTGTGAAGTCTCACAAGGGACTGGCTTCCGAGGTCCACGGCCGTGATTTTGCCCACAGCCATGTCCTCGTTTATCATGATCCTTTAACCAATAGCTACTTCAGCAACTGGTGGAGATGACACTTCCTGCGCAAGTCTGCTGTCAGAGAGAAGCCCCAGGGCTCCTGCCCTTCCCGAGGCATGAGCCTCTTTCCCCGCAGAACGGAGGCCAGGGTTTGGAAGCTGTCATTTGGCTTTCACAGAATTAATGCCTGGCTTGGAAGATTAACGGACTTCGTTTCCTTTTCCCTCATTTTATGCAGCCTACTTGGCTTCCAGGTCGTTTTAATAGCAAGAAAAGGAATTGGAAGCACCCTCTTGGAAGCCATACAGAGCCCTGTCAGTCCCGTGCAAGACGCTCCCCATCCCTCTCCTCCTTCAGCGCCCCCTTCAGAGAGCGGGACTGTGGAAGGCAGAGTGCCTCTGTCCAGGTCTGCAGCGTCTCTGGGGAGGGAGAAGCATGGTGCAGACGCTTGGAGGAGGGAGCCCCACCTTGAGAGCAGATGATGCCTACGTCCCAGCCCTCCCCTTTCAGGACACATGATTTTAATCCATGTTGTCACCACTAAGGTCATGTTTCTAAGATCCTGTGGTGGGGAGAGGCCAGACTGCAACATAAAAATCACTCCTGCATCATGCTTCTCTCCAAGTCCAAAAGGAATGCAGGCATGATCCGAAATTCTTCTTTGTGATGAAGCACAGGGAAAATCGTGGGAAGGAGGAAGTGGATGAGAGTGGATTAAATCTGGAAGTTCGCCTCTGCAGAAAAACAGCCCCATCATGTGCTCTTTGAGAAGGGTCAATACATGCTCCTTGATGGCATTCAATCAGGGAAATAATGGATGGAAGAAAACCAATATTCATTGAGTTTCTAGAGAGCTGAGGGCACGCGGCCAGCTGCTGCCCTGTGCACTGCCTCATTTAAGCTGTGCGATGCCCCAGGGAGGGTGGTGTTCTTGCTGTTCACCAGACAGATGAGGAAACGGAAGATCGGAGAGGGCATGGCTTCCCCCAGGGCCATGTGACCAGGAAGTGGCAGAGCTGGGGCTCAAACATCATGATGCCTCGCTCTCTCTGAGGAAACTAGTGGGAGGCACCTTAGGAAATGCAGCTTATCATTTTGACTTGTGGAAACCTAGGATTTCCTGGAGTCAGAGTTCCTACAACACATATCACCTATTCACGTAATAATGCCTTCACGTCATGGGCAAGCAAGCCTGACTGGGTAGCCCTGTGCTCTGTGCAGTGACTATTCTTAGTAGGTATCCTTTGACTTTTGGCTATTCAGTTACATGTTTCATTCTTTTGGTGTTTTCCAGAAGCCACAGAATAAACACTCAGCCATCTCCATCACTTAGGAATCTTTTGGTTACAAGCCACAGAAACCAAACTGAATCTAGCCTAAGCCTCCCCCCACAATTTAGATAAAAAACCCAAGGCCTGGAAAAGGGAAGAATCCTAAGAAACAACAGGAACTAGGGATTCAAATACCATCAGCTAGTTTACCCATGAGCATGTGCACATTCATTTGTGAATTCTCTCTCCCTCCCCCCTTCTCTCTCTCTCTCTCTTGCTCTTCGTGTGTGTGTGGTATGTGTGCATTAAAGCTTTACAATGTGTAGGGGTGCCCGGGTGGCGTAGTCAGCTGGGCATCCAACTCTTGGTTTTGGCTCGGTTGTGATCTCAGGGTCATGGGATCAAGCCCCATGTAGAGTTCTGCACTCACACAGAGTCTGCTTGAGTTTCTGTCTCCCTCTGCCCCTTCCCCCTGCACTCTCTCTCTCTCCCCTCTCTCTCTCTCTCTCTCTCTCAAATAAATAAATAAATCTTAAAAAACAAACAAACAAACAAAAACTTTACAATGTGTAGCTTCAGGCCTGAATCTTTTGAGGTCGAGTTCAAAAATCCTAGAGAGGAGAGCTTGTTCCAGCTTCGGATAATGTCTACACCTCTGAACCAAACAACAGTGGCCCGAAGGGCTAGATCAAAACATAGCGGCATTGAGGGGAATCACATAGAAGGAGAGGCTCGGGAAAGGCACACAAAACAGGCAATCCTACTGAAGCCTAGAGATCAGTTTGTAGGTTAGTTACCCTTACAAATGCCTAGCCTCGTCCAGTTGGCTACAGGTGGGAATAGTCAGGTTATACTGAACATGTTCAACCAAGGATGACCCCTTGAGCTGGGGCTGAAGGTGAAACAGGCACTACTGTAGACATATCTAAGGCCTACTCGGAATCCAGGAGCTATGGAAGCTCTTAGATGTAGCAATCAAGCCCTCACAGACACACATAAGGGCTAAGGATCAGAAAAACTGTGTAACAGTGAATCGCCATACACCCTTCACCCTGATTCAAGCTCTGGCCAGTGGACAGTCCTGCCACAACCAACCCAAGGGTCATTAGGGAAACATTCTTATGGGAAGAACTTGCCATGAAAGGACCAACATGAGTCCTACTCATCAGCTGTTTTATTGAATTTCACCTTATTTTTCTATATCCACAGAGTCCGTATGTGGCCTGCTATACTTGGCCTTCATTTCTTTTCCGGTCCCCAGAACAGAATTGGCGTCCATGTTTGTCTTACCTGTGGTGAAGCTCAAATATCAACTTAATTCTCATTACCATCTCATTCTCAGGTTCTTAGAAGAATTTTCTCTTCCTTTCCTCATCATCAGAGATCGCTGGCCGACTCTGGTCGGCAGACCTGCCTTGTATGGCATGTAGTATTTTAAGAAATCCGACTTGCGCAAACCGAGAATTTAGGGGGTTGGTACATAAGTATGCAAGTTTTCAGCTTCTTATGAAAACTTGGGGACCTGGTCACACTTGGCCTGCAGTCCTTCCTGGCAACAATCAGCTGGAGTTAAGCATGGCTGCCCCTTCCATGGGCCATGTGCTCTCCAGGTCACCCTCTCTTATCTAAAACCCACTTCACTCACTACCCTCACTCATTCTCTGTCTGGTCTCTGTAGACCTTTGCAACCCCTGCCTTAAGTGGATTTTTACTTCTGCTGTGTATAACAAGGCTGGCGTATTTATCTCCTACTTTATATCATTTTTTTGGAACCAGTTAGGTGTAAGTTATGATATTATTTTTTAAAAAAAGAGAAGAATGCCAAACCTTTGATGGCTTCACGATCGATACCTTTGGGTTAAAGTCCAAACTCTCAGCAAAACATTCTGGACCCTCTGTGATATAACTCCAAACTATGTTTCCAGCCACACCCAGCCGCCCTTCATTTTCCAGGTACACAATTGTGATCTCCTGCCTCTGGCACAGCGTGTGCTCCCTGTGCCTAGAATGCCCTTTGCCTGGCTGGCCAACTCCTCTGAGACCTGCACAGCCCACATGAAATGCCACTTCTTCTCCACAGTCCTTTTGATCACGTGCCTGCCCAGGGCCACTTGTCAACGCAGTGTCTCAGTGAAAATTGGAAAAATATGCCCCTTCCTCAAGATATATTCTTTTATCTGTTAGAAAACTGTCCTAATAAACATCTACATTCGTATGCCTGCAGTATGAATGGTTTCTACTTAAATTTAGCATCCTTGTGCAGTACACACCTTGCACAGCTGTACTTAGTGGACCTGCTCCTGCCAGAGCAGAAGGAGCAACTCCTCTGTGTTCCCGCAGGATTGCCTCATGCCTCCACCATAGAGTAGGAGACAGTATAGTATAACGGGCTGCCCATGCCTGTCATCTCTGCAGACAGGCCATGAGTCCTCAGGAGGCAGGAACCACATCTCAATGATTTTAGGATTCCCAGAACCCGTGGAGGGTAGTCCATAATGGGCATTGAATCAGTTTGTCAACTGTTGTATTGTGAACGCTTGGCAGCTGAGTGGAGTAAATGGAAAACAGCAAGATCAGGCAGCCCAAGGGCATTACCAGAGGGCGGGGGTGTCAGCTGATGCCAGCTCACAGGCACAGGGGCCCAGAGAACCCCTTAGAAGCAATTGGTTTTGAATTGTCAGGAGCAATATTAGACTTGGAGGTCTATAATGCCATTAAAAGAAAAACCAAGGAAACAACTAAAATGTGTTGTGTTATTCCATTCTCCAAATGGATTTTTCTTTATATTTTCCTGACTCCTAATACAATCAGCTAGCTTCAGCCTGACAGCCATCTTACTTAAATGAAAACATGAGTTAATGAAATATTTTATGAGTTGTAAACCAAGCAAATATGTGATATGAAATAGAGAGGGAGAGAAGGAGCGGAAGGGTAGGGAAGACAAGAAAAGGCGAAGGCAGGCTGCTTCTGGCAGTGCACACAGGCCCGGCTCATGGTTGTCATGCCTCCAAGCAGGGTGACTGACTGGGGCAAGGGATGAGTGAGGAGAATGAGATCGAGCAGGTAGGAAGAAAGAGACAGAAAAAGACACAGAAGGCAGTACAATCAAAGCAGTAAGCTTCACTCAACAGATGTGATGGCGGACCCCCAGAGAGCTCTGTGAGCAGACGCCAGCGCCGAGCACAGAGGACTTGGCTTGGCAGGGCCTTTCTCTCCCCGCAGCCCAAGTCTGTGGACTGGCTGCATCCCCCAGGGTACTGCCACCAGGACTTAAAAGGATCTAGGCCAATCAAAATGGTATCTTGTCAGTCCAAGATCATGAATCATCTCAAAGCAGCCAGGCCTGGAGCCGGGGCCCTAACTTCCAGCTTACCAAGAGGCTCAGGGTCTTGTTGGGTCCAGTCCTAGGGAAAGAGTCCAGGCTATAAGTTGCCTTTTGCACAACTTCCCTTCCTCCAGTCCTGTGGCAGAGGCTCGATCCTTTTATGCTACAGCGCATGCCTAGCCAGTGGAGAAGTCAAGAGGTGGTGTCCTTCACTGCTTTGCCCGGTGCCTTTAAACTTCCTTTCTTCTACTCGTGGCTAGAAGAGAAGTTCTACTACCTCCTCCTGGACTGGAAAGAGCAGAGCAGAGGCTCCTCAGGGCAGAGTCCATTCCTAAAAATCAAACATCCTTTGAGAACGGGACCAGTCTTCTGCCTCACTCCAGTGTATTATTCTTAAACCACAGCTCTGGCCATGTCACTGCCCTATTTGGGGGCTTATCCTCTCCCAGGCCCCATGCTCAGTGCTTTACATGTAGTTAATCACGCAATCATCACCTAAGTCTCATGGGGCAGGTACTGTTATTATCCACCCCCATTCCAATTCCACAGGTGAGGCTTACAGCATTTAATTAATGTACTCAAAGTCACATCATTCAGTAAGTGGTAGATCCTAAATTTGAACCCAAGCTTGTCCAAGGCCAAAGCCCCATGCTCTTAATCCCTAAACCAGGACTTCTCAAGAATGGTACTAGAGGATCTTGTTAAAATGAGGATCCTGACTCAGTGGATCTGGGAGGGGGCCCGAGATTCTGCATTTCTGACAAGCTCCCAGGGGATGCTGATGCTATGATTCCCTGGACCACACTTTTTGAATGGCAAGGCTCCAGAGTTTTTTTATTTCCCAGAGGAAAGACACTATAATTATGGTTCTTCTACCTTAGGAGCATGAAGACTCTAGCATACAGACCTCCTCTGGTCCATCAGCCAAGGGTGTCATTCACCAAAAGCCATCATGGCCAAGAAGTGAGCATGATTCTTCCAACCTTCCTAGGAAATAACAGAGAGAAGAAGCTAACAAGAAAGTAATCGCCTCCGCATCCCTACATTCATGGCCATTCAATGTTTCTTCCCATCTCCCTCCAGTTAATCTCTGACCTTTGCTCTATGTCAAACGAGGCCTAAGAGTGAAGTCCCAAATAAGTTCCCCTTTGAGCGGCAAAGCAAGCACGTGGATAGCCTACTTCTTTAACCCACAAGCTGCTAAGATGGCCCCAGACAACAGGGCAGAGGAATCGTGGGGCTCTATACATAAAGACCTTGGCCAAACATGAAATTCCACTGAGATGCTACACATCCTCTCACCAAAGCCTCTTCATACAAGTTTTGAAGTCAGTGAATAACCAGGAAGTTGCTGTAAATGTGCCTTCCTTCAACAGAGACTTAGGAAAAGTCACCTCAACAAAACAAGGGCCTTCGTGGTAGCGGTGACAGTTCAGTCTCACAAGAGTATTGCCCGTAACCTTCAGAGTTTACTTAGCTGGCACACATAGAGTTGAGGACCAAACCCTTCTAGGAAAAGCTTGTCCCTGTCTTCTAGGGGTTACCCTTCCAAACCAGAAGCAGACAATAGGCCCAAGTCATCCCTCTGTGGGTCTTCTTTATTTAGGAAACACATAATAACCTTTCAAATGTTTCAGAGATGTGTGGACAATGAAGAGCTCCCATTTCATACCCTGCCATTATGCAAGGAGCGAGCCATAAGGTGAGGGCACCACAGTGTGAATTCTCAGCAAGCCCACGCCTCCAGCAGAGGCGAGCATGACAGGCTCTCAGCCGACTTTGATAATTAAGGGTGTTCCATTTCCTCTAAACAATGTTGTTGTGATGCCTTTAAAGGAGGAATTCTACAACCCGCCTGAATCGTCTTAGTTCCACCAAGTCTCCGAGTTGACAACTAATAATTAATTGACAATGAACAGTGTCTTGGTGCCCATCACAGTGACTGGCACTCTCATCTCTGAAAAGTGAAAGATGTGCTAATGTGGCAGGCTTCATAATCCCCACAGCTTTCAGCCCAGTGCCTGATGTGACAGGACAGATCCCTTCTTGGGACAACCCGGCAAGGGGGGGAGGGGGATGCAAGCGACAGCTTTCTGGAGCCAGGCCACAGAAGCCACCTGCCAGCAGGGCAGAAGTTCATGGTCCAGAAGGTCAGTGCCCAGCTCTTTTCATTCATTGATTCCATTGTCCTCCTCCGCACTGCTCCTCTCACCAACTCAGCCCCATTCTGCCCAAACTTACTGAGCATTTTCCATGGGTACAGCCCCTCAAAGGGGCCTAGCCACCAAGCTGGGCTGTGGTCAGTGAGAGCACAGAAAGAGTCTCGTTGCCTGTCACCAAGCTATGCAGCCCGTGTCCTGGCAGGGCTCTTTTCTATTCTCTCCTTTCAAGACATGACCCACCTCATCTGAAGATCCATGGACTTAAATACACACACACACACGTATGGGCAGAACTTCCAGGTGGCTGATACCCAGAGCCCCCTACCTGCCTGGCATGGAACCTGGATTTTTTAGGATGGGAGGACCGGCAGCTGGGGCCATTTGCTCGTGTCACTGGGGGAAATCTGTCCAACCAGGGCTACAGCACAATCAGCGGGAGCAGCAGAATGAAGACATAACAGGCAGCTGCCTGGGTGCCAGGGGCCCTGATTTCTAGCCTAGCCCTGCCATGGGCTTGCTGTGTGACCTTCAGCAGCTCCCCTCCCCTCTTCGGGGAAACTAAGATGTCTGTCTGCCAAGAGAGGGCATTGGACGGAAGGATGTTTGTTCCTCACTGCATTCCCAGCCCCCGGAACAGTACCTAGCCATGCGTGAGGTACCTGGAAATGTTTATTGCCTGAACGATCTGCTGTGGGTCCTTCCACCGCCGACATTCCAGAACACGGAAATCATCCCCCTTGGTCCTACGAATCTACCTTCACAGCTAGGCCACCTAATGACAGGATCTTCACGTGAAAGGAAGATTTTTTTCTTCTTTAATCAGGTGACAATCATTTCAGTTTCTCTTTTACTTTTTAAATCATTCTGCAGCTCACAGTTTTGCTCCCTCCAGTCACGCAGGAGACAGAAGCTTGCGCCAGTCATTCGCCTTCACTGGTGCTACCAGAAACTGTTGTGGTCTGTAAACATAAGGAAAACATTAGAGATAAAAACCCGGGTCCCCTAATCCCCAGCCCAGACAGCACATCACACAGCCTCACAGCCAATTCATACAAGGAAAGAAGGGAGCAGACAGAAGAATATTAACACTGTCAATCTGAAAACACGAGTTTAAAATTAGTAAAGGAAAAAATACGTCAATCATGACTCAGGAGGCATCACCGATTTCCTTGCACGTTCACTTTTCAGACAACCAACCAACCACTTGAAAATTCCTCCTACCCAAAATGTCTACTGGCAAAAATCAGTGCTAAGAGCATTAGGCTTGAAGGAACCAAAAAACAAACAAATAAACAAAACACCAAAATACAAAACAAAAACACCAAAACTCACGGGGAAGAGAGGGAGAGCCTGAAAGGAGACATTTAAATCCTTACAATTGCCTTTATCTATTACCAGGAACCCCTGGATTTATTGGAGAGTGTGGCCAAAACCAAAAGTAAAAAAGGAGACCCGTGGTGAAATCTGCTGCTGAAGGAGGAGACCGTGGAGTGCGCAGTTTGCCTGTGATTAAAGCACCTCTTGAGGCCCCTTCTACCTCTGTCCTCAAAACCACGTGAGTGCTGTCTTTCTCTCCAAAGGCTCCAGGAGCTGACCACCCCCAAGACACACTTACACATTTCTTATACTAGGTGCAGTGCAGACATCTAGAACGGAAACAAGTTGAGGAGGCTCCATCTCAGCTCTACCACCGACTCTGTGTTCTTTCTTGGGCAAATCCAGCTCCTTCCTGGCTTTGGTGTCTCCGTGGAGGGGCTACAGCAGGTGATCTCACAGGGACCTTCCAGACTGGTCATGACATGGCTAAAGCAAGGTCGCGGGCTGTGGGAACACAAGAAAGGCCCCCATCCTTGCCCGAGCCGGGTAAAATTGGAGATACACGCTCCAAGCAGAGGACCCAGCAAGTATTCAACACGGTTGCCCTGCAATTGCTGTGGGCATGACCAGAAGCTTCTAAATCCAGTCCTGGCCTTCGAGACACTCGATTAGCCTTGAGCAAAGTGATCATTATCTGAGTGACCCCTGACACTAATGTCCAGGCTGATGTCATCCCCTCAGACAGCCTGTCAGCATCTCATAATTAGGAAAAAGCTGTTTCTGCAATCATCAAGAAGATCCATTTTACAGAGACAGCTTCTGCATGTGAGATGGTATTTCAAACAAAAAGCTTTCAAATACCCAAATCCAGGCACTCCAGCAAGTCACATCTTGACAGTCTGGTCCTAGATAACTCAATACCCTAAACTCGCCTTCCTCTTGCGCTAGACAAGAAATTACCCTTCTATTTTTAGGACCAGGACAGTTCAAACCTTTAAAGTAACTTGTCATTCGGGCTGAAAATAGCATTTGCAATGGGCAAAAATCTTAGCTGAGGCATTAGAATGATGTTACTTCCTAGATACAGAGTTCTTGTAACTAACATATACGTAAACACACACACACACTTTCTGACGTTGAAAAATTTTTAAAGCAACTACAAAACTTATAAATAGGGATATTGTAGAGTGGAGTTTCTGAATCACAGCTTAATAAGAAATCCAACATGAAAGGCAAATATTTAATCAAAGCAAGCATGGTCACTCCAATCATGACCAGCCCCATGCCTACTCATTTAGGATTCACAATGAATGAGAGACCACTGCGACCTACAAAGCTTGCACAGATGAAGGACTGAGGGCTTTCTGCCACTAATCAAAGGAAACTTTCTTTTCCAACAAGGTCTGGAGTCGCAAGACTTGATCTGCCAAATGTAAATGACACGGGTCAAACTAAGCTCTCGATCCTTCAGGTGCTAGTTGGAGAGAAGAGGAAGACTATGCATCACTTCCTCCTGCGAGGACTGGAGGGCAAAGCGCTTCCTTTGTTTCTCCTCCATGTCCCTGCTCACTATAAACAGATGAGGCTTATGATCTGTGGGCCAAAGGCACGTGGAACAGAGGTTGCTTTGGTGGGAAAAGATAAAGGAGGTTTCCTTTGGTGTTCCCGTGTTTGATGAGAAGTTCATTAGCAGAATTGCTATTATATGAGTAATAAGTACTCATTATGGAAGTCTGGAAAATACAGAGAAGTGTAAAGACAATTGAGTTTCCATCCTGAAATGACCAAGGTTAACACTGATATATTTCCATCTGCCTGTTTGGTTATAAATAAGTGCTGCTTGCTTTACATGGTGCTAATCGAAACATAGCTACAATTTCACATCCCACTTTTTCATACATAATTATGAGCATCTTTAGATGTTACGACCATCCTTTTGAGAACCACATGAAGTGGATGTGCTGGAGACAGAAAGTACATGCATCATAGGTAGGTAAAAGCCCGGGCTTTGGGATCAGATGGAGCTGGGTTCAAATTGCAACTTGACTGCTCACTGGCTCTGTGCTTTTGCACAAGTGATTCAACCTCTGAGCCTCAGGCTCCTCCTCTATAAACCAGGAACAACGGTAGCATGGTTGCCAACATCAGGGTTGTTTTGAGGCATGATGAGATAATTCCATTAAGCACGTAGCACGGTGCCAGTGGTAACTCCTTAGTACATGTTAGCTGATGTCATTTTTACTAGCATTTTTACATTATCCAATCTTTTATTGTTAGCCTCTGCATAGCTTCCAGATTTCTCATTTGGACAACTCTGCAATGTGTATGTAAATAGTTTGAATTCTTTTCCTTATAATATATTTTCCAAAAGTGAAATTCCTGGATAGTCTGTGGTTGTTGATATGTGTTGCCAAATTTGTTGGCCAGATGATTTTTGCCCTACCATGAATCAGTGTGGAGATATTATCAAGAGCAGCAAAACAGAGACCAAGGGACCCTTGAAATCCTTAACGATCTTAGTGCTAAGACGGCCCTTGAGGAGCACCAAGGGCAATCCTGCTCGGATGACTAATGGGAGACAGCCGCCCATATCGATGACCTCAGCCTCATTTGAGCTGAGACCTCATAGACCACCAGGCAATGCACATATGAAACAGCATGTAGTGAGGCACTATTGAAAGCCCACATCAATCCATGCCCAAAGGCTACTAAGCATTTGGTACCATGGGTTCTAGCCTCTCCCTGAAAGTCAAGGACATATCTTCATACCCTCTTGTCATATCTCTCTCCAGCAGCAACATTTCTGGGCATAGTAGTGGGATATAACCCATGCTGTTCCTTTATCTGAAGTACTTCCCCCAAATTTTGGAATAGTTACCTCCTTTGTGTACCTTATTCTCAGCTTCAATGCCATCTCTTCCAAGAGGCAAGAGCACCCAGCTTTGAGTAGCTGCTTCACAGCTCTCTACAGCTCTCTACAGCTCTCTACAGCTGTGCAAATTCATTTCATTCCAAGAACTCATCATGGCCTGTAATCATGTCTTTGTTCACTTATTTATAAAGCCCCCCGCCCCACCCCAGCTAGACTGTCCGCTCCATGAGGGGTAGGACTGTGTCTCAGTCTTGCTTGTTTGTATCCTTAGTCCCCAGTTAGCAAAGGATCTGGCACAAAGCAGGCACTCCTGTACCCCATTGCCTGTTTGATGCTCAGTACCCCCTTGGGCACACTGGCAGCCAGACCTTGAGCTGGGCCCTTGGGGTACAGGAACAAAGGAGCACACAGTCTGTCCCTTTAAGGAGTGCCCATGACTGTCTCTCTGCATAGCCATCTCAGCAAGAACTAGGAAGCCCTTATAAGGGAGCAATATTCTCTAATGTCAGGGAGGCAGCCAGGAGCCAGAACTCACTAATGGACATCCATCCATGGGAAGGTTTATTCCACCATCCTGAGGATGCACACTCATGCTTGGCACCTGTGGAATTTTGTCTGCTTTATAAAGCCCTCAAAATCTATTCCTTGGGATGCCCTTACAACCTCCCATAAGCCAAGGGCTAAAAGGCCTGGTGCAGCGGAACAAGAATAAAGGAAAGATAGGGTGGGACAGAGGGCAAGAGCCTAAAATCTGGGCTCCAGTCTCTGTTGTGTCCCTTATGATACTGGGTGGGGCACCTCATCTCTGAGCTTTACTTCTGTCCCAAATAGTAGTAGGTAGTAGACTCTCCCCTGCCTCTTGGGAGACTTCAGTGATCATGTGAACAAAAAGTAAGGGTGCAGCATGAAGGCCAAGAAGTTATTCCAGTAAGCTAGGGAGAGAAGTATGCCAGTTCAGTGGCCTCGTGGGACCCCTCTGGAGGCTGTTGATGGCGGTGACAGAGATAGAGCGCCACACCTCCTGCACCTATACGTACGCTCACCCTGGCCAAGGAATTCTCCTCGGGCCTCTTGAAATAGCCCCCAGGTTGGACTTCCTCCTGAATGTGTACTCAACAGCCCTAAGAAGAAGCTACTTGTTTTCTTCGAGGCACGTTTTCTATTCAAATAAGCCGTATCTCCACAGAGGCCAAAAGAGATCTTTAATTGACCAATGCAAAAGCTCAGAAAAACCACAAATGCCCTATTCACCATGTCAGTCCTACAGAGGAAGTTGTGGTTCCGCCATTTTCCCCTGCCACATACAGCTGCAACCCTGGCTTATATTACTAATGACATGCAGTATGTGTGTCTCGGGTTATGACAGATGGTGTTTGCAATGCATGCAGAAGCTTCAGATAGCCAAATGGCGCAGCCGTGGAGATTTTCCAAAAGGAAGACAAAAACAGCAACAACAAAAACACTCTCACCAGTGAATATCTGAGGAGTATTTATATTACTTTCTACTGTGGCGAAATAGACAACATCCAATGAGAGCTGTACTGACTGGGAGAAGCCAGCCAAACATGAAGGGGCAGATGCTGCTGACAGGCTGTGCCTGAAGGGCATGCTCTCACCCTTTCTAGAAGATCTACTACCTTAAAAAGGTGGAAGAACAGAATTTAGGCCTCTTCATCTTGCCAGTAGACCTGGAATTCCCTCTATTTGCCAAGGTTGCCAGATCCATGAGTGGACTGCTCTAATTGGTAGAAAATCCTGTTCTAATAGAATACCCAATATTTCTTTCTTTCCTACAACTCATAAAACCAGTGGGGACCATGAGTGCAGCCCCTTTACCTCCCAGCAGAGATACCTGAGGCCCAGATAAGGGAAGACACTCAGCCAAAGTCACACGGCTAGATAATGACTTGCCCTAGCCCTCTAAACTGCTGTATCACACCAGGCTCCTCACACACCTAAAGGCAAGCAGCAAGCACCTATTCACGTTTTTACCAATTCCCCAAAACCTGCCCCAACTCATTCCTGACCTACTCTTGCTCTAATACCCCTGTGACTCTTGCCTACCTCTGGACCTTCAAACTAGGGCTTGGGTTTTGTCACTAGCTTTCTGTAAAGAACTTAGACTTGCCTCCTCGCCCTGGCCCATACCTTGGGTTCCACTGACTCCAACCCTAATCCCAGCAATCTTATCTGAGTCATGGCCCAGCCAATCTAAACCATGGCTGAACCATGCCTAAAGAGGAGGAGATTCAGACAGAGGCAAAACCAATACCAAAGTCTAGGTCTCCTGACTCTAAGACCAATGAACTTTCCACCACATAATACTCCTGCCCCTGCACTGCTATTAATTCCACCTCCAGAGCAGCCAGTAAATCTAGTTCCTCTCTTTCATCATATGAAGACCATTTTCATGTCCCCACACCACCTTAACCAACCCTATCTGAGCCTTCTCTCTTCTACATGATTTGTCCTTAGCTTCTTTTATTTATTTTTTTTTAAGATTTTATTTATTTATTTGAGAGAGAGAGCACGAGCAGGTGGGAGGAGCAGAGGGAGAGGGAGAAGCAGACTCCCCCCGCTGAGCAGGGAGCCCGACACAGGCCTCAATCCCAGGACCCCAAGATCATGACCTGAGCCAAAGGCAGACACTTAACTGACTAAGCCACCCAGGCGCCCCTGTCCCTAGTTTGTTCAAGTTGACTTCATAATTCATGGTTTCCAGATCTTCAGAGGGCTCATAAACTCAAACATCATCCTCTTAAAAAGAAAAATAGAGAATATTTTGGATCCATCATATCCATTTAGACTGTCTGTTTGCATCAACATAGGTCTGATCGTGGCCACACTGTCATCAGCTACATGTCACATTATGCCAAGTTGTGGTCAACTAAAACCCCAGGATTATGTTCAAAACCAGAATCCTTCCTTAGGGATGTTCAAATACTGACAAGAAAACAAAGATGTTTTCTCTTTCTGTTGGGGTCTCCAAGCTGGGATTTTGTAAATCCAAAGATGCCAGAAACCATGTTCTACACCAAGTAAAGAAAGAAAGCTCATCTGCAGTAGGAGAGTTTGGAGCCAGTAAGAAATGAACAGAAATAGTGTGTGTGTGTGTGTGTGTCTGTGTGTGTGTGTGTCTGTGTGTGTGAGAGAGACAGAGACAGAGACAGACAGAGAGAGAGGGAGAGAGAGAGAGTACACTAGCCCACACTAATATGTGAGCACACATTCACTGGTGCTATCAGGTCCCCAATTTCCAGTATTAAAATCTCCTGAATGCCTTGGTTCTTGCAGTTCTGCCACTAATTCTGGGAGCTACTCCAGTGTCCTGCCAATAAGTCCTCTCGCATGTTTAAGCTAGGAGGGAAGCTTTCTGTCACTTACAACCAAAAGAAACTTGACTCCAAGTTTCCTGAGATCTTCACATGGCATTTTCCCTCTCTTCCTTCACGTTGCTTCTTTATAGCCACTGTGGCACCTTTCCTTGCTGAATGAAATGGAAAACTGGGTATCTGGACAATTGGAGGGGTAGAGAGAAGAGGAAGTGTGATAATGTTAGAGACCAAGCCTTCTATTTACCATTTTGCTGAGTGCCAGCCCAAGCCCTCTCTGGGCTCCTCCAAAGATCCCTCCCATCCCATGAAGCTCAGATGAGAGTGCACAGTAATTCATTACCTTGCTTCTTCCAAAGATCTCCATTCCAGATGGCAAGCTCTGCAGAAGATGAGTTCCTGGGGTGAAAAAGAAGTGCTTGGGAAAATTACAGGTCTGTGACACAGTCTGAATTTGTCCTGCTCCCAGGCCCTTCATAATGCCAGACCACCCATTGAAAGTGTGAAAGGGAACACCATCTGTGTTCTGCTGGAGAGAATCTAAGAAACCTTGAGCTGGAGGTGACACAAACTAAATGTTTGGGTTTGTAATGATTGGCAGCAAGATCATCAAGTTGGCAGCTAACAAGTCACACAAGAACAACTTCTAAGTCAGCTGTTTGCTAAGATGGGCAGCATTGTCCGAGAAGATGGTCAATGTGATGGTGAGTGGACAGCAGTGTTCCTGGCATAACTGTCCCCAAAGTGGCTAAGATGTGGTCTGGCATGTTCCATTACAATTAGAGCAACTGTGGCTGGCTAATAGCCTTACAATTGTAAACTCACTCAGAGGGGATTATGGGCTCCTACTAATACAGTAATGTTAGAGTGAGTTTTGCTCGATTACATACTTGGCCTCGAGCCTTCTATTCAAGGCATTATGACAGCATCTCTCACAAACTCATCTACCAGGAAATCTGGTTTTTCCTCCTACACTAGTCCTAGAAAACCACCAAAGAAAGATTTTATTTGCTCACTGAGTTTGCACGTTCTTGCTTTATTTCAGGAAATGATGATGTGTCTGGAAGCACAAAAGGATGAGGCACAGGAACATAATGTCACCCATTTAACCCAGGGAAACACAGTACTTACATATTTATAAATCCTTTCTGCACACTAATTGATTACTAATCTTTTGGAGGAAATTCTAACAGCACAGTTAGCCATAATCTGAAGGAAGAGAGCTAGTAAATGACTTCAGATTAAGCTGAATAATAATGATGAAAAGGGACGTACAGACCTACTGGAGTATACACCTAGATGGAAAGAAAAAACCAATTTTTTGTGGGTTTTAACAACTACTTTCCCACTAAGGAGCCTTTGATGAAGCAGCCTCCTCACCTAGTTACAAATCATCTTAGAGCCTGTACTTGGCCCCTTTGAGCTATTTAAGAAAGCATAGAAAATAAATGGTGGCGCTTATTAAATTAACATTGATCTGCAAAGTGAAGCACTTCATGACTCCTTCAGGAATGGTGCCATGAAAAAAGTGTGAGCAGTCATACAGAAGGCCTGGCATTTTCTTTCATATCATTGGTGTCATATCAACAAAGCTACTTAAAAAATGGACTTCACACTGCTTCAGCCCATAAGTTGGAATAGATTCACACTGAGGTCTTCTGATACTAAATTTTATTGTCTAGTAGACACCCAAAATACAAGTCAAGGATCTCTGCCCCCAAGACAAGATAACAACTACCTTTTTACAAATGTGCGATCACTCTAGAGACAGACAGCAGCCAGGTACGTGAGAAAGTATGTCAGAAGGCTTTGAGTCCTTGCCAAATAAGTAACACAGACAAAGCAAACATCTGGCTCCCTTTTTCCAGGACTAGTTTGATATTAAATACCCTACTGGATCGTATCCCCACAAGGCCCTCAAATGTCCTACTGGCCCTTCAAATGCCAATATTTCAGCAAATAGTGACAGAATTGAGTCAGTAATCACAGCAATACCAACTTTAACAACTCACAGAGACCACACCTCAGATCATGTGTCCTTGGTCCTCCACTGATATTAACACCATAGTGCTTCAGATTTGAGAGAGACATTCCTATAGGTTGGTATTTCAGCTAGAGGTCTTTGACTGTAAGCGACCAAAAAAGATTCTGGGTAACTTCTGCAAAAATGGAAATGTACTGGAAGCCTATAGAAAAGTGCAAGAGGGGACGCCTGGGTGGCTCAGTCATTAAGTGTCTGCCTTCGGCTCAGGTCAAGATCCCAGGGTCCTGGGATCGAGCCCCACATTGGGCTCCCTGCTGAGCAGGGAGCCTGCTTCTCCCTCTCCCTCTGCCTGTTGCTTCCCCTGCTTGCACACTCTCTCTCTCTCTGTCAAATAAATAAATAAAAACCTAAAAAAAAAGAAAGAAAAGCTCAAGAGGTCATAAGAAAACTAAAGAAGCATATACCACCACTGGAATCCATTCATTCATCCAATACATATTTACAAATACTTACCATGTGCCAGGCACAGTTGTACATGCTAAGGATACAGCAGTAAACAAAACAGACAACACCCCCATTCTCATGGAGCTTTCATTCCAGTAGAGGGAGATAGAAAATAATAATGATGATGATCATGATGGTGGTGGTTAATAGCTCCAATTTTTGAGCATTTACTCTGTGACTAGCACTGTGCTAAGTGTTTTATATATTCATACATTTATTTGACAAATATTTATTGAGCCTTAGCATGTCAAGAACTGCCCTAAGTACTGAAAATACAACCATGAACAAAACCAATTAAGAATCCCTGCCCTTCACATTCTGCATGGAGCACTGGGTGTTATGCACAAACAATGAATCATGGAACACTACATCTAAAACTAATGATGCAATGTATGGGGATAATATAAGAATAAAAAAATTTAAAAAAAAAAGGAATGAACTATGGACACTTGCAGCAAGTGGGTATATGAGGCTAAGCAGAAGAAGCCAGACTGAAAAGACTACCTATCATATGATTCCATTTATTTGACATTCTGGAAAAGAAAAAACCATAGGGACAAAGAACAAATCAGCGCTCATCAGGGCCTAAGGGAAGGAAGGGGGTTGTGACTCCAAAGTGGCAGCATGAAGAAGCTTGTTTGTCTGGTAGAACCCTATCTTGATTATGTTGGCGATTACATAACCCTAAGCATTTGTCAAGGCTCTTAGTACTGTATACCAAAAAAAAAAAAAAGTGAATTGTACTGAATGTAAATTTAAAAATAAAAATACATATAATGACCAAAAAAAAAAAAAGAAAGAAAGAAAAAAAGAAATCAAATAAAGGTTGGGTAGCTTAAAAAAAAAAAAAAAGAATCCCTGCCCTTGGGCAGCTGACATTATAGTGAAACAAATAAATTTAAAACCCCCAAAAATCAAAGTCCTAGGGAACAGCATACAATTAGCTACACTTAGGTCATATATATGCCTCCAGCTTCACCAGGTGTCCAGATTTAATTGTCCAACCAAGAGTGAACACAGTGGGAGAAGTGTCCCTAAGAAGAAATCAGGGAATTTGAGGAAAGGAAGTGGATGCTAGGCAGTGTGGGAAAAAATCCATTCATGGGACAATGGAGACTTCACCTGGGCCTGATTGGTGTGTCAGGATCCTTAGCAAAAATATACCAAAAGCTAGATTGTATATAAACAGAAATAAAAATGGTATTTTGGACTGCTTGAGCTTGAATATGGCCCCATGACTTACAAGGTTAGCTATAGGATCTTGGGTAAATTACTAAACTTCTCTATGCCTCAGTGTCCTCTTCTATGAAATGGGGGATGTTATTAATACCTACTAGTTGTAATGTCATGAGGAGTAAATGAGTTAATATTTGTAAAGTGCTTATAACAGTGCCTGAAATATAGTAAGTACTCTGTTGAGTAAATAAAATAGAAGAATACTGAATCGATGTAAAGATATTCATTCATTATATATTATGTGAAAAAATAGGCTCCACAATAGATGCCCAACAGAATCCCAATTTTTATTTTAAATAATAACAGTTATGGTAGAAGGATGTATAGTATAAGAAATATACATGTCAAATGGTTTGCAGCAATTATCTCCAGCTGAGGGTGGGAATATGGATAATTTCTATTTTCTCCTTTTTTCCTTTTTCTGTATTTTCTGAATTTCTAGTGTTATTATTGATTGTTACCGTAATTTTTAAGTTATTAGAAACACATCTATATCCAAATACATACAAAAAAACTATCAGTAAAAGGAATGTGTTGGTGGATGGGGAGGTGACCAATTGCAAACATGTTTAAACTGCTTAACACCTTCATGTTACTTAGTAAGGCACACTGAAAGGAAAAAGAGTCAGAGGAAAATTCCTGGCTCTAAAATAATTATAATAAAGATTCTGTAGTGATTACTGAGAGGCTGATATTACACTGGAAGAGAAGCAATCAACAAAAAGGACCACATCTGAATACTGGGGCTCCACAATCCCTGGAGCTACTCAAGACCAAGTTGGAAGAGTTTCTGGCAACCTGTGAGACAATATCAAGTGATTTAACATGCACATAATTGGAGTCACAGAAACAGAAAGGAGGAACAAGAGAGATATATATGAATATACATAAGAGTGATAACAAACTTCTCACCAGAAGCTATGCAAACCAGAAAACAACTGAACAACAACTCTAACGTGCTAAAGAAACTGTCAACTTAGAATTTTATACTCAGGGAAAAGAGCTTTTGGAAATAAAAGTAAAATAAAGAATTTTCCAGACAAAATCTGACATGACTCCTTGCCATCAGACCCACACTACAAGAAATGTTAAAGGAATTTCTTCAAGCAGGAGGAAGATGATACCAGATGAAAACCTGGACCTCTGTACAGAAATCAAGAGAACTGGAAAGGTTAAATATGTGGGTAAATATTTAAGTGTTTTCTTCACATTCTTTTAAATTTCTTTAAGAGCTGAGTGACTGAAGCAGCAATAATTTTGCATTGTGGTGTTAGTAACATATGTAGAAGGAAAATGTATGAAAATGATACCATGAAGGATAGGAAGGAAAATGGAAGAACATGTTGTGAGGTTTTCGGTGTATTAAGGGGTGTAGTATCATTTTAAGATAGATCATGATAAGATAAAATTGTATACGGCAAATATTAGGCAATTACTGAAAAGATAAAACAAAGAGGTAGAGCTAATAAGCCAAGAGAGGAGATTAAATGGAATGCTAATAAAATAATAACATCAAAAAAGTCAGGAAAGGAAGAAAAAATGAAAAAACATATGGGGAAAACAGAAAGCAAATAAATCCGAACAAATTGATAATTATATTAAATGTAAATTTATACAGGAAGTCCACTTTAAATATGAAGACACAAATAGGTTAAAAGTAAAAGGATGGAAAAATATGTACCATGAAAGCACTAATCATAAGAAAGCTGATTAGCTTAATTAACATCAGACAAAGAAGACTTCAGAACAAGGAATATTACCCAGGCTAGGGTGGGACATTTACATTTTATAATTATAAAGGGGTCAATTCATCAAAAAGACATAATAATTCTAGATATATACAAAATCAATAACAGAGCATCAAAATACATGAAGGAACAACTGACAGAAACAAAATGAAAAATGGGCAAATCCACAATTACATTGGGAGATTTCAATATTCTGCAGTCAGTAATTGATACAAGTACACTAAAAAAATCAGTAAGGATATAAAGAATAGAATGACGTTATTAGCCAATTTTACCTACATGACATTTATAAAACATTCCATCCACTAACAGCACAAAGGACATTCTTTTCGAATTCACATTGGACACCTCACCAAGATATCCCATATGTTGGGCCATAAAACATGTCTCAGTATAATTAAAATAATTGAAATCATACAGAGACTTTTCTATAGCCAGAGTGGAATTGAATTAGAAATAAATAACAAAAATATCTGGAAAAGCTCCAAATACTTAGAAGTTAAACAACACATACTACTAAATGTTACTTTTGCTTTCAGTCAAGACAAAATATCATGGAAAGTATTTACCCTCCCACACGAAATAGCTTAAAAAAAAAAAAACCTAGACAAAATATGCAAAACATGTCACTCAAGACACTGGACATCAGGCAATAAAAAAGAGTTATCCCTGAAATATGGAAAATGAATGAGGTGAGTTTTCATATTGCCCCAGATTACTAGCTGAAGGAAGTTTCCAGGGTTCAGCATAGGGAGGGGAACCTAGGCCGTCTTCCTAAATTAAGTATACAGGGGTGCAAGTCTAAAGAAGTGGAGATGACCAGAGCTCACATGACAGAGTTCCAGAGAGGAAAGAGCTGCAGAAACAGAGAGAGAGAAGTCCAGAGATCTTTGGGTGTCTCCCTCAAATATTCAGAAAACTACTGATTAGTACAAGTGAGGAAACTGCCCAAAACCAGGAAAGTAATCACCAAAAAGGATTGTAGGAAGCAGTGCCCAGAGATCACACACAGGCAGGAATAGTATCTATTGTCCAGTTAGTGTGAGAAATCTCATAATTCAGGGAGCATCAGTTAGAGCTGTGATTCCCAATGGAAGGCAATTTTGTCCCCAAGGGAATATTTGGCAAAATCGGGAGACATTTTTGGTTGCCCCAACTGGGGGCATGCTAGTGGTATCTAGTATGTAAGGGCCAGGGATACTGTTAAACATCCTACAATGCACAGGACAGCCCCTCCCTATAAGAAATTACCTGTCCCAAATTTTCAATAGTACAGAGGTTGACAAATCTTGGGTTAAAGTAATACAAAGGATCTTGCCTCAATGGTAATAAGGACTCTGAAAAACAAACTGAGGGTTCTAGAGGGGAGGGGAGTGGGAGGATGGGTTAGCCTGGTGACGGGTATTGAGGAGGGCACGTTCTGCATGGAGCACTGGGTGTTATGCACAAACAATGAATCATGGAACACTACATGAAAAACTAATGATGTAATGTATGGTGATTAACATAACAAAAAAAATTAAAATAATAAGGGCACTTGAAGTAATGAGCACTGGGTGATGTATGCAACTTTTGAGTCACTGAATTTTACCTCTGAAACTAGTAATACAGTATGTGTTTGCTAAATTGAATTTAAATAAAAAAATTTTTTAAAAATTTATTACAGCAGCTATAGAAAAAAAAATTAACTCTAGTCTAAACTATGTTTTGCCCCAACTAACAAATTTTTGCTCATGTAAGACCTGAAAAGGTCAAATTATTTCCACATAACTGCATCCCAGAACAAAGCTCAAGAATATTTTTATAGGACTATAAAAATATTCAGTATCTAATAAGGTGAAACTGACAATACTTGATATCCAATAAAAATTTGCCAGACAGGCAAAGAAGAAGAAAAACACAACCCATAATGAGGAGAAAGATCTATTAAAATTGACAGAGAAATTAAATAGATGATGAAATTAATAGAAAAGGGCATTAAAACAATTATTTTAATTGTACTCCATATGTTCAAGAAGCTAGAGGAAAGACTGGACATGTTATGTAGAGAAACAGAACATATGAAATGATCCAAATCAACTTTTAGAATGTCTAAGATGAAAAATATACTGGATGGGATTAATGACAGATTACACATTGCAGATGAAAAGATTATGAAGACCGCAATACATACCATCTAAAATGAAACACAGAGTGAAAACAAACTAAAAACATAAATAAATAAACAGCATCGGTGAAATATGGCACGACTTCAAGCAACCAAATATATAGATCAAGTCCCCAAAAGACAGAGAAGGGAAATTCAAAAAATATTTGAAGAAATAATGGCTGAAACTTTTAAAAAAATTTGACAACTATAAACCAGCAGATCCACGAAGCTCAACAAACCCAAACACAAGAAACATGAAGAAAGCTGCACTAACACATACCATAATCAAATTGCTTGAAATCAGTGATAAAAAGAAAATCTTAAAAGTAGTCAGAAGGAGCGCCTGGGTGGCTCAGTTGGTTAAGCAACTGCCTTCAGCTCAGGTCATGATCCTGGAGTCCCAGGATCGAGTCCCACATCAGGCTCCCTGCTTAGCAGGGAGTCTGCTTCTCCCTCTGACCCTCCCTGCTCTCATGCTCTGTCTCTCTCTCTGCCATTCTCTCTCTCAAATAAATTTTAAAAAATCTTCTTAAAAAAAGTAGTTGGAGGAATGGGGCACCTGGGTGGCTCAGTCGGTTATGTGTCTGACTCTTGATTTAGGCTCAGGTCATGATCTCAGGGTCTTGGGATTGAGCCCCACATCAGGCTCCACACTCAGTGGGGAGTCTGCTTGAGATTCTCTCTCTCTCCTTCTCCCTGTGCTCACCCCCATTTGCACACCCTTTCTCAAATAAATCTTTTTTTAAAAAAAGTAGTCAGAGGAAAAGAGAATGATACAGAAAATAAGTGTTGGCAAGGATATGAAGAAATTGGAACTCTTGTGCTTTGCTGGTGGGAACGTCCAATTACGAGGTGCTGTGGAAAACAGTATGGTGGCTCCTCAAAGAATTAAAAATAGAATCATGTATGATCCAGTATTTTGATTTCTGGGTATATATCTGAAAGAATTGAAAGCAGAAATTTGAACAGGTATTTGTAGAATTATGCTCATAGCAGCATTACTCTCACTAGCCAAAAGTTGGAAGCAATCCAAGTGGCCAACAACAGAAGAATGGATAAATAAAATGTGCTATGTACATACAGTGGGATATTATTCAGCTTTAAAAAGGAAAGAAATTCTGATTCATGGTATAGTGTAGATAAACCTTGAAGACATTATTATGTTAGGTGAAATAAGGCAGTCACAAATGGACAAGTACTGTATAATTTGAGTTATATTAGTTACTAGAGTAGTCAAATTTACAGAGCCAGAAAGGGCAATGGTGGTTTCCAGGGGTTATGGAGAAGAAGGAAAGGAAAGTTGTTTGATAGAAACAGATTTTTCCACTGTGCAAAATAAAGAGTTCTGGGGATGGACGGTGGTGATAGTTGTACAACAGTGTGAATGTACTTAATGCTACTGAACTGGGCAATTATAAATGGTTAAAATGATAAATTGTATGCTATATATATATTTTACCTCAATTAAAAAATGAAAAAAGATGATATTAGGAATAACTTTATGTCAATAAGTATGACAACTTGGATGAGATGGACAAATTCTTGAAAGACTACCAAGCCTCAACCAATAAGAAATACATAACCTGAAAAGTTCTGAGCATATTAAAGAAATCAAATACTTGTTAAAAACCTTCCACAGGGCGCCTGGGTGGCTCAGTCGTTAAGCGTCTGCCTTTGGCTCAGGTCATGATCCCAGGGTCCTGGGATCGAGTCCCCACATCGGGCTCCCTGCTCAGCAGGAGGCCTGCTTCTCCCTCTCCCTCTCCCCCTGCTTGTGTTCCTGCTCTCGCTATCTCTCGCTCTGTCAAATAAATAAATAAAATCTTTAAAAAAAAAACCTTCCACAAAGAAAACCTCTGGCCCAGATAACCTTCAGAGGTAAATTCTAGGAAATATGTTTTTAAAATTCTATTCAAACACTTCCAGAAAATTAAGTAGGAGGAGCAACCTCCCAACTCATTCTATGAAGCCAGTATTACTCTTTTTTAAAAAAGATTTATTTATTTATTTTAGAGAGAGAGAGTGAGAGGGCATGCAAGTGCAGGGAGGGGCAGAGGGAGAAGGGGAGAGAGAATCCCAAACATACTCCCCACTGAGCATGGAGCCTAACATGGGGCTCGATCTCACGACCCTGAGATCATGATCTGAGTCAAAATCAAGAGTCAGACACTTAACCGACTGAGCCACCCAGGTGCCCCCAGTATTATTCTTAAACCCAAACCAGATAAAGATTTTTTTTTTTTAAGAAAGAAAACTACAGGTGGATATCCTCCCTGAATATAGCTGTAAAAACTCTTAAAAAAACTTATTCAATCAAATCCAAAAGCATGAAAAAAAAAGACAGTATATCAGAACCAAAAGGAGTTTACACCAGGAATGCAAAGTAGAGTTAACATTCAAAAATTAGTTAATGTAATTTACCATTTTAAGAGAATCAAGAAAATTAATGTGACCATCTCAATAGAAAGAGAAAAAGTTATTAAAAAATTCAACATCCAGGGACGCCTGGGTGGCTCAGTTGGTTAAGCATCTGCCTTCAGCTCAGGTCATGATCCCAGGGTCCTGGGATGGAGTTCTGCATTGGGCTCCTTGCTCAGCAGGGAGCCTACTTCTCCCTCTGACTGCCACTCCACCTGCTTGTGCTCCTTCTCTCTCTCTCTGATAGATAGATAGATAAATAAATAAATAAATAAATAAATAATAAAATCTTAAAAAAATTTTCAACATCCATTCATGATTAAATCTGTCAACAAACTAGGAATAGAAGGAAACTTCCTCAATCTAATAAAGGACATGTTTTTTAAAAAATACTAAATTAACATCATATTTAATACTGAAGGACCGAGTGCTTTCCCCCTAAGCAAAGACATCTACCCCCAGCACTTCTGTTTAACATTGTACTGGAGATCTTACCTATTGCAATAAGGCAGTAAAATATATGAAAAAGAAATATATATGATATATATCATATCTATAATCAGAGAAAGGGAGAGAGACAGAGGCAGAAAGAGAGAGGGAGAGGACACTATGTATAGAGGAGTACATATGAAGATAACATTCATCTGAAAGTCTAGAACAGGGATCCATAGACAGAAAATGTATTAGTAGTGGCTTAGTTCTGGGGGGAGGGTGGGGACAGGGTATATGGGAGTGATAGCTAAGAGACAGAGGGTTTTTTTCTTCAGGTGATGAACATAATCTAAAATTGACTGTGGTGATGGTTACACATTAGCAAGTCTGATATCACTATACATGTATACTGGAATTGAACAACCAAGTAAATGGATGGCAACGGTGGAAGCCAGGTTTCTCACTGTCGGCATGGGAAGTACAGATAAGCAAGTGGAGAAAGCTAGAATGATTCATGTGGTAATGGAGAGTTGGCTACATCAGTACGAATCCATGTTCACTTTAATATATATACAGATGGTTACGTATAGAAATATTTACAGATGTGTGTGTATGTGTATATACTCAAGTTAGTACATATGCATATATTTCTTTGTTCTGTCAGCTGAGGAACTAGAAGCAAGAACACCCCAATAGCAATGAGTACACTTAATACCCAGCTCTTGGTCTTACCATTCTCCAATAAAAGGAACCAGGGCTCCTTGGAGAAATGGCTGATTCTAGGAATAGGTCAGGATATATATAAGATGATCCTAGAACACCTTGTACAGCAAGGAAGTGGTCAAAAGAAAACCCTTACATTGACAGAATTATGTCAAAGGGATACACACACGGACTGAAAGAGCTCTCAATAGGCAGAGATGGAACAATGAACAGTAAGATAACTTATTGGATTACAAACCGAAGTGTAAAATAAATGTACACGAGTGCATATTATATAATCATACGATTGAATAAATAAATAAGTGGGAGAGAAGAAATAAATCTCCCGTGTAGTAGAATTCCAAATAATTTATATAAACATTCCCCCCTCAAAGTGGTGGAGCGTAAATGCCCATTCCTTAAATACAAGCTGGGCATAGGGACTTCCTTCCAAAGAGTACAGTATGGGAGAGGTTCCTGGGTGGTTCAGTCAGTTAAGCATCTGACTCTTTTTTTTTTTTATGTTATGTTAATCACCATACATTACATCATTAGTTTTTGATATAGAGTTCCATGATTCATTGTTTGCATATAACACCCAGTGCTCCATGCAGTATGTGCCTTCCTTAATACCCATCACCAGGCTAACCCATCCCCCCATCCCCTCCCCTCTAGAACCCTCAGTTTGTTTCTCAGAGTCCATAGTCTCTCATGGTTCGTCTCCCCCTCCGATTTCCCCCCCTTCATTCTTCCCTTCCTGCTATCTTCTTTTTTTTTTTTTTAACATATAATGTATTATTTGTTTCAGAGGTACCGGTCTGTGATTCATCAGTCTTACACAAATCACAGCACTCACCATAGCACATACCCTCCCCAATGTCTATCACCCAGCCACCCCATCCCTCCCACCCCCGACCACTCCAGCAACCCTCAGTTTGTTTCCTGAGATTAAGAATTCTGCATATCAGTGAGATGATATGATACATGTCTTTCTCTTATTGACTTATTTCGCTCAGCATAATACCCTCCAGTTCCTTGATTTCGGCTTGATCACAATCTCAGAGCCCTGAGACCAAGCTCTGCAGGGAGTCTGCTTGAGATTCTCTCTCCCTCTCCCTCTTCCTTTGCCCCTCCCCCCTCAAATAAATAAACAAATAAAATTTTTTTTTTAAAGAGTACAGTATGGGAAGGGAGGAAATAGAGTAGCTTTATGGTAGATAATCCTAACAAACATTCTCTTGACCAGGTCAGCATCAACAGTGATGAGTCCTATTGATAGCCTGTACCTACCCTGGACAAAATGTGATAAAAGGGGCATTTATCTGTGATCTGCCTCCCAAAACCCTGTTAAAAATAAAATCCAACTGGGTAAATTTGCAGATCTGATTGGCTTTATTAAGCAGTTCATGAATTGAGCAGCATCCTATCTATCAAATTAGAGAGATACTCAAAGGAGTTGTACAAAATGGGAGGTTTTTTATAGGAAGGAAGGTGGGGCAAGGAAGTTATTAGCAAAAGAGAAGAAAGGATTGTTTCAGGCAAGATCACCTTCCCTTAGGGGGAAGACCAGGAAGTCTTATCATGCAGATTACCTCACTTTCTTTTGGGAGATGAATAGCAAGGGCCCATGTGACAGATTACCACATTGGTGCTGACCAGAAAACTCCTGACTGACCAGTTAGGACTACATTTCTGGGGGAGGTTGAAACTACAGTTAGGTTAGATATTAAGCCCTAGTTTGGTGACTTGGCCTAGCATCAGTGACTTCATCTTGGGACTATGGTTTTCTTTGTAACAACCCATAACCTCAGTCTCATCATGAGAAATACATCAGACAAGTCACAACTGAGGTTCATTCTACAAAATACCTGACTGGTACTCCTCAAAACTGTCAAGATCATAAGTAACAAGGGAAGTCTCAGAAACTGTCATACCCCAGAGGAGCCCCAGGAGACGTAACAACTAAATGTAATGGGATCCCGGAACAGAAAAAGGACATTAGGTAAAAACTAAGAAAATCTGAATGAAGTATAGTCCTTCATAATAGTAATGCATCAATATTGTTTTATTAATTTTGACAAAAGTACCATACTAACATAAGATTTTAGTAATATGGGAAGCTAGGTGTGGGATATATGGGAACTCTGTAGTATCTTTGCAATGCTTCTTTAAAACACAAAATATTCTCAAAGTTTTGTTTTGTTTTGTTTTGTTTTGTTTTGTTTTGTTTTAAAGAAACCTGATGCCCAATCCCATTCCCCAGAGATTCTGATTTAATTGGTCAGCTTTGTAGCCTGGGTATTGGGAGTTTTAAAAGCTGTCCAGGTAATTCTAAGGTACAGCCAGGTTTGACAACCACTGGATGAAGGCCAGGAGCTACATGCATATCAACAAGATAAATTTCTTCCCCCGAATTTAATCTATAAAATCATATTTCTTCAACAGATAGTGTTTCCCGCTTATAGGATAAACAGGTGGGACCAGACAAAATATCTTTCCATTTTCTCCTACATTAAACAGCGCAGTTCAAAAGAGCTCTCTGTGATGACGAAAATGTTCTATACCTACTCCCTCCAGTGCAGTAGCTACGAGCTACCAAGCACTTGAAATGCGGCTAGTATAGCTAAAGGAGTGAAATTTTAATTCAATTAAATTTAATCAATTCAAATTTAAGGGGCAACACGTGACTAGTGACTACCGTGTTGGACAGCACTGATCTATAAAAACACAATCAAGTTCCTAAGCAAAGATTTCTTAATGTTCCTTTCTGGTTTTGGACTCCTTTGTTCTCTCTCCAACTCCTTTCTTCCTACAAGTCGGAGTCTCTTCTTGGCTAGGAGGCGTTTTTACTTTAAAACAGCAGTGCAGGTGCTCCCGCACCCCCCCCCCCAACATTGGCAGCAGAAGGGCTTGGCGTCCTCCCTGGCCTCCCCCACCTGCCGTGCCTGCTGCCTACTGCCGGAAGCAGAGCATTTCCTCCAAGGCCCGACCCCCCTTTAGCTGGAGTATGTTGGTTCAGTCCAACTGTAATTTTTCAACGGCCCTCTCTGGAGTTCATTCCAAACTCCTACAAAAGAAAGGAAAACAGGGTCGCCTGGCAGAGGGCTGCAGATGTTCTGCTATTTGTCTGCGTTTAAAAAATAGCTTCTCCCCAACCCTCGACCATATCCACGAATTTCTGCTATCAGCACAGCTAATGACTACATTAAGCATTTGGAAGGTCTGCATTATTGTATTGCTGACAGCTTGGTGGCAGAATACAATGACGCTATAGATTGCCGAGGCTGGCTGAGTAGTCGGAAGAAATAAGCATTCTGGAGGGGCTGATCATAGACAACTTGCCGACTGCCAGCTCCCCACGCTGACTCCTGAAAGCAAAGACCAAAACCAAGGTTTTTGACATACTGCTGCCGAGCTGGGGCCGTGACCCTTGTCACATGTGATGCCGCAAGTTCAGCTGTCTTTGCTTTTTAATAGGCGCAGGGTTTGTGTGGCTTTAATGATGCAAAGAGGTGGGGAGAGGATGAAGTTTCTTAAAAGTAACAGCTTCAGCAGTCAGACGCTGTCCCAAGCTTATTTCCCAGATCAGGAAGAAATCTAGGTTATCATGAGCAATTAGCAGAGGACAAAGAATTGCAATGAGCATGAGAAGTAGAGATTCTAAATTGTGACACGCTTGTCCGCAAGACCTCTGGTAGTCAATTTTGCCACATCCACAGGACTTCGTTCGGAGGCTGTGGTTTCAGGATTTGTCTTATTAACAGCTTCACTGACATATAATTTAAATACTGTACAATTCAACCATTTTCAATGTACGAGTCAATGATTTTTGGGAAATGTATATTGGTGCACCCATCGGCACTCTCGAGGTTTAGAACATTTCTCCCACCACGAGGGGATCTCTCGTGCCCATTCGGTCACTACATGTTATCCCCAACCTTCCCCAGACCTTAGGCAACCACTGATCTGCTCTCTGTCTCTATGGGTTTGTTCGTTCTGGACATTCCATGTAAGTGGAATCAGCAATATGTAGTATTTGGGGCTTGGATTCTTTTACTTGGCATAATATTTTCAAGGTTCATTCATAGCATAGCCTGTATCTGCACTTCATTCCTTTTTATGGAGGAATAATATCCAATCCTATTATATGGTTAGGCCACATTTTGTTTATCCATTCATCAGTTGATGGACATTTAGGTTGTTTCATCTACTGTGATTAATGCTGCTAAAAATGTTTGTGTACGAGTTTTCGTTTGGACAAATATTTTTAATTCTTCTGGGTATATCCTTGGAGTGGACTTGCTGGATCATATGGTAACTCTAGGTTTAACTTTTTGAGGAACTGCCAAACCATTTTCCAAAGTGACTGTGCCATTTTATGTCTCCACCAGCAATGTGTGAGAGGTCCATTTTCTCCACATCCTCACCAGCATGTTATTTCCCATTCTTTTTTTTTTTTTTAGGATTTTATTTATTTATTTGAGAGAGAGAGAGAAAGGGAGCACAAGCAGGCGGAGGGGCAGAGGGAGAGGGAGAAGCAGGCTCCCCACTGAGCAGGGAGCCCGACGCGGGACTCAACTCCAGGATCCATGACCTGAGCACAAGCAGGGGGAGCGGGAGAGGGAGAAGCAGGCTCCGCACTGAGCAAGGAGTCCTATGTGGGGCTCGATCCCAGGACCCTGAGATCAGGACCCTAGCTGATGGAGCCACCCAGGTGCCCCTATTACCCATTTCTAAAACTTAGAGCCATTCTAATAGGTGTGAAGTGGCCTCTCATGTTTGGATTTACATTTCTCTAATGGCAAGTGATGTTGAAGAGCTTTTCATGAGCTTACTAGCCATTCATAAACGTTCTGTGTTGAAATTTTTAATGGAATCAGTTGGGTTATCTTTTTGTTATTGAAACGTTAAGAGTTTTATTTATATTGTGGATCCAACTTCCTTATCAGGCCTATTTGCAAATACGGTCTCCAATTCTGTAGGTTATCTTTTTACTTTCATTGTTTTTTTAAGATTTTATTTATTTATTTGACAGAGAGAGAGAACAAACAGGGGGAGCAGGAGTGGGAGAGGGAGAAGCAGGCTCTCCGCTGAGCAGGAAGCCCGATGTGAGGCTTGATCCCAGGACCCTGGGACCATGACCTGAGCCAGAGGCAGAGGCTTAACGACTGACCCACCCAGGCACCCCTCTTTTTACTTTCTTAATAATGCTTTTGGAAGAGCATAAGTGTTTAATTTTGATGAAGTCCAATTTATGATCTTTTCTTCTTTTATGGATTATGCTTTTTAAAAAATCATATCTATGCAATTCTTACCTAATCCAAGGTTAGGAAGATTGTCTCCTATGTTTTCTTCTAAAAGCTTTACAGCTAACAAATTGTCCTATCCTTCTACCTCAACAAATATACCTTCATAACAACCTGGAAGGCCAGGTTCAAAATTCTTGGACTCAAAATTCTACACCTAAATGTAGTGACATGGAAGGGCACCTGGGTGACTCAGTCAGTTAAGTGTCTGCCTTTGGCTCAGGTCATGATCTCAGAGTCCTGGGATCAAGCCCTGTGTCAGACTCCCTGCTCAGTGGGGAGTCTGCTTCTCTCTCTCCCTCTGCCCCTCACCCCTGCTTGTGCTCTCTCTCTCTCAAATAAATAAATAAAATCTCAAAAAAAAATAAATGTAGTGACATGGAGAATACCAGCCTCCAGCAAGTGACCTGCCAACTATCCCACTCCTCTCCTCACTCTGGGCTCTCCCCTCACTGAGATGCCTCACACATGCTTGTGTGGACTTACAAGTCCATGCTTCTAAGTTCCATCTCCACTCTTCCCAAAAGACAAACAGTCGCCTCCTGGCCACCCCTCAGGCAAATAAGTGCCCACACTAACTGTGGGTGTCCCCGGGAAGGCAGGACCTGGAAAGGAGCTTATGAAGGCTCTGGAAATGGGCTTGTGGCTATTCAGGCAGGGAATTTCAGCTTCTCAGGTATCTACTGTGTGGTCTAGAAGGGGGCCAAGGGCCCTGTGCAGGCACATATCTTTGTTTCCACTGTCTCCTTCGCAAAATGAGGCCCTCTAAAGCACAGGAACCAGAGTGGGGCTCTTCTCGCATGGGTCTAAGTGTGGTACTAAGCCTGCTAAATCCTTACGGGGAGAAAGATAGAGGAGAACTAATGGCCAGTGGCCCCAAGGACTTGCCCACAGGAAGCCTTGCTCCTCCGTGGACTCCTCTCCAACACTGAAGACAGAAATGGGCACCAGGGCAGGATGACCAAATTAATTCATTTCCATCAAGGCAAAGGGTGGGGGGGCAAACTCAGAGGGAATGACTCGGTGTTGGGCCTTGCAAACCTGGGCTACTGTTTACCTCCACTTTCCTGTCTTCTCTTCCCAGATCAGATTTCAACCTACATTCCCACAATCTCATCTGTACACCTAAGGTTTAACAGGGCTGTCTATGGGTCTCCAAGGCCCAGTGGCTGGGACGGGGGAAGCCTATTTTGGGGTAAGGACCTCCTGGCTCCAGACTCTCCTCACTGGTTGCATCCAAAAGCAATACCCCTTTATTTTAGAACTGTAAGTTTGTACCTTTTGACTCCCTTCACCCATTTCAAAACATACAAACTTCCAGTTATAAAATAAATAAGTCCTGGGGATATAATGTACGGTATGGTGACTATAGTTAATAAAACTGTATTGCATATTTGAAAGTTGCTAAGTGAGTAAAACTTAAAAGTCTTCATCACAACAAAAAAAAAGAAAATAATTTTTTGGTAATTTTTTGTGGTGATGGATGGTAACTAGACTTACTGTGGAGGTCATTTCACAATATATACAAATATTAATCATTATGTTGTACGCCTGAAAGTAATATAATGTTATATGTCAATTATACCTCCATTAAAAAAATGTCTCCGAACATTGTCAAATATCCCCTGGGGGATAATACTGCCCCTGGTTGAAAACCACTATACTAGATGGAATATTATACAACCTTGACGATAGGTTTACAAATTATATGTAATAGAAAATGTCTATGTAACAATATTAAAAAAGCAGAACAAAAATATATATTCATAGCAAGGCCACAATTATGTAATAAAACAGTATGTGGATAAAAGTTGTAAATGTAATAAAACAATGAATGAAAAAAAGGCAATGTGTCTTTAAATGGTTATAAACACCAAGACCATTGCTAAGTAGTCATTCCTCTAGTTGTGTGGATGGCCTGAAGTTCCTCCCAGAATAGACACCATTCCCACCTTCACAATGAGCTGCCTGGTTTGAGCAGAGCCAGCAACTCTGTTTATTCATGCATGAGCAAGCTGCTGATAGCAAAGCAGTGCAATGCAGGGAGACATTCAGCTCTGGACTGGCCATGAATTTGTGTGCTTCTGTGTTGCAATTCCCTTGGTGCAGGTGGGACATATGATACTCATTCACTCAGCACCAAGGGCTGGCCAGGGACTCAGGACCAACTCAGCAGCAGCAATCTGTCATCTGTCACACACCTTCTTGTATTGCCTTTCTCAGCTTGGCTGGAGCCTCTGAGCCATGCACAAGTAACCATTTCAAAGACTGCCCTAGACACTCGGACTCTGTTGCAGTAGAAGCTTACAGAAGACAGATGCCTCCAAGAGAGGGATGGCAAACAAGTTTGGGGGCATGCTGACACCCGGCAACACGAACTGGAAAGATTTTGAAGAGGGAGAGGAATTAGAGTTGACCCATGCACAGTGATGTGGATGGGTGCTTTCAGGAACAAAGAAACATATAGCTGCCAGGATCTTAATGAGACAGAGACAGAGGATGATACCTGACAGCGTGAAAATAAAGAGGGAGAGACGGTGGTGGGCTATAGCATCCCAGAGAATGGCTGTCTAGGTCCCATTCAGAGCACTGATTTCTATTCTTTATGGATTTCGGGAAATTCTGGTACTATCACTCCATACAACAATTATGATCAAGCTCTGAAAGTCCTAATTTTTCCTCTCCCTAGGGTTCTGTTCACCACCCATCTTCCCTTCCATTGCCCATGTCCAAAAAAGGTGATAGCGTATGGTATAGAAAGTTCATTTCAGTAAATTTGGGGTTTTTAAATTACTTGTGCATTTAACAGACACTTCCTGAGATTGTACCATGTGCTAAACCCCATGCTGGATGTTGGGACTATCATGACGGATGGAACAAACATGGTCGCTGATCTCATGAGATTTACATTCTATCAAGGGAGAAGGGTAGACAGAAGTAAACACAGAAGCATAATAGAAATGTTATCAAATAATGACAAATGACTATGAAGACAAAGTAGCAACTGGAGGGAGGGTAGGCAGAGAAAGCATCTCTTGAGATAACCTTTGAGCTGAGAACTAAATGATGAGAAGGAGGAAGCCCTGCAAAGACCTGGAGGAAAAGCATTGCAGGCAGAGGAAACAACTGATAAAAATGTACTGAAGCAGGAACAAGCTTAGGTTGTCTGAGGAACAGCAAGGAGGAGAAGGAGGAAAAGAAAGAGTGACATTGGAGAGGCAGGCGGTAACGGGTCATCTAGGGCCTGGCAGTCCATGGTAATATGTTAGGATTTTACTGCAAGTAAAATTATAATTCTTGAGAGGGGTTTAAGCATCCATCCCTCCATCTTTTGGTAATAGCACCCCAATTTCCTTGTTGGAAATGCCTTCTTTCCCCATTGGAAACAGTCCAGTGGGACTGTCGGTCTAGACGTACCAGAACCTTGGCACAAGACTCTAAATCAGTAGAGTATACTCTTGCCAAAGATTTTTTCCTATTGATTTTTTATTTTATTTTATATTTAAATTCAATTAACATAGTGTACTATTAGTTTCAGAGGTAGAGTTTAGTGATCCATCAGTTGCATATAACACCCAGTGCTCATTACATCACATGCCCTCCTTAATGCTCATCACCCAGTTACCCCATCCCCCCACCCACCTCCCCTCCAGCAACCATATAGGAAACAAACTGAGGGTTCCTGTTGATTTTTTAACAGCTTTCTTGAGATGTAATTCACAGACCATAAAATTCACCTATTTAAAGTGGACAATTCAATGGTTTTTAACATATTCAGATCCAGGCGACCATCACCCCAGTTGGTTTTGATTTTCACCACCTCAAAAAGAAACCCTGTACCCTTTAGCTGTCATCCCCTCCACCCTCTTTCATCCCTCTCCCACTCCAGTTCTAAGCAACACTAATCTACTTTCTGCCTGTGAAGGATTCCTTTTTCTGGACATATAATATGAATGAATTCATATAGTATGTGGTCTTTTTGTCTGGCTTCTTTTGCTTAGCATCGTGTCTTCAAGGGTCATCCATGTTGTCACATGTATGAGTACATCACTGCTTTTAATGGCTGAATAATATTCCATTGTATGGACAGATCACAATTTGTTTACTTGTTCTTCAATTGATGGATGTTTGGGTTGTTTTTACTTTTTGACTATTATGACTAGTGCTGCTATGAACACTTGTGTACAAGTCTTTGCATGGCCATATGTTTTCCATTCTCTCAGATACATAGGACTGGATTTGCTGGGTCATATAGCCACTCTATATGTAACATTTTGAGGAAAGGCCAAACTAGTTTTCACTTTGGCTGCACCAACTTACATTACAAAGAGCAATGCTTGAGGGTTCCAATTTCTCTATATCCTCACCAGCAGGTGTTATTTTCCATTTAAAAAAAAAAGTTACAGCCATCCTAGTGGGTGTCTAATTGTGTTTAGAAATGTCTAGAAATGGTACCTAACTGCGGTTTTGATTTTCATTTCCCTGATGCCTAGTGATCTTGAGCATCTTTTCATGAGTTCACTGTCTTTATTGTATGTTTTTGGAGAAATAGCTATTCAAATCCTTTACCCATTTCTTTTTTTTAAGATTTTATTTATTTATTTGACAGAGAGAGAGAACAAACAGGGGGAGCAGGAGAGGGAGAGGGAGAAGTAGGCTCTCCGCCAAGCAGGGAGCCCAAGGCGGGGCTCGATCCCAGGATCCTGGGATCATGACCTGAGCTGAAGGCAGATGCTTAACCGACTGAGCCACCCAGGCATCCCTCTTTAGCCATTTCTTAATTGACGTATCTTTTTTTTATTGAGTTTAAAGAGTCATTTATATATTCTGAATACTAGATCCTTATCAGACATATGACTTGCAAATATTTTCTCCAAAGATTTTAATTACAATTAACCAGAGATTTTAATCATGATGACATCTAATTTATCTATTTTTTTCTTTGGTTGCTTGTGCTTTTGGTGTCATATAAAAGAAACCATTGCCTAGTCCAAGGTCATGAAAATCTACCCCTATGTTTTCTTCTAAGAGTTAAATAGTTTTAGCTCTTATATTTAGGTCTTTGATTTTTTATATATGGTATGAGGGAGGGGTTGAATTTCCTTCATTGAATGTGGATATCCACTTATTGGAATATGTTGTTGTTTGGTGGTTTGGTGACTTTGCTGAACGAATTCCATAAAGTTTTTATTCTTTGTTGTGTGTAGCCACTAAAGTATCTCTTCTTTTAGCTTAAGGGTCAGCTAATGATTGGACAAAGGTTTCCTTAACCTGATAGGACACTGCTCCATCCCAAATTTTCTTAGCAAGAAAGGGACCTCATTTGTATTGGGTTTGTGGCATCTAAACACCATTTTAGTCCTTGGGAGTGCTGTCAATAACTTTCATTAGAATGCATTTAGGGTTCTTCTGAGGGCATTTATTGTTTCCTGCATACTATGGGGGATATCAAACACTGCTATGAAGTAGGTGGCCTAAAGGTAGTTTCTTTGTCTACCTTTTATTAGGGGGTGACCCTTTTACCCACCACCCATCACACCTCTCCCCATTCAGGTTCTGGCAATCTAAACACTGATGTTGTCTCTCTCTCTCTCTCTCACATGCACACACATACACACACGTGCACACACACACACACACCAAGCACTTTTTCCTTCTTGCCTATGGGTTAAATGTTAAGAATGGAAGTTTGTCTTCAATGTTCAGTCCTCAACCACTCTTTATCAATAATGTCTGGCTAACTGTGGACCTGTCACTGTAGCCCCCAACTGTCCAGAACCTCTCCTTCTCCCTTCTCACAACCTGTCTCTTCCCTTCTTTCCCTTGTTCTTCATGATCAGAGAACCTGCGTGCATGCGTGCGTGCACACACACACACACACACAGGCACACACATCTCCTGGAATAAGGGGCTTCTCAAAAGTTGTTGATTTCATTTTAATCACCACCATCTCTGTTCCAGGATGATGTCATACCTTGTAGGATGGTGATATGCCACTGTAGGGTCTTTCAGCCCTGGCCTTAGTGCCTTGGACTTAGGCTACTATTCAATATTTGCTAAAGGCCGAAATTTCTTGGCCCTTTTCACTCTCTTCACCTTTCTTGGACTTTTTGTACTAGAACGAGAGGATTTTTTTCTTGAACTTGTATGAAGCAGTCTTTTTATTCCCCTCTGCATCTTCTTCACCTGGAAGGGCAAACCGGGTGATTCCAGAAGGGCAATAGGTTGGAAGAAGATGGGGGACTGAATGGAAAGGAAGGATTCATGAGGAGGGGCAAAGGCTAATGAGGGGTTTTATGCCAGATAAGGAAAGGGTGGGAATCTTGGGGGAGGAAATCAATGGGAAAGAAGAGGAGGCACCTGAGTGAGGTGGTCTTACCTTGCCACTACCTATGGATCTGGGTCGACACTGGCTCCTCCTCTTCTTTCTTTTTGTGCTTCGAGTTAATTGTTTTGTGCTTAGGGTTGGTTGTTCCATAACTGTGCTAGCTTTCTCTGGCTTCCTGGTAACTTTAGCCATGTTGAAGCCTCCCAGTGGTCTTCTCCAGAGCTCCTGACCAGACTGTAAAATACCCCTTACCAGTACAATGAGGAGCCACACCCTTTGGCTTTGTTTGTTCAGCTAGGGGATATGGGCAGGTGGGTGGTAGCTTAGACATCATAAAGCACCACTCTTGGCTCCTCCCTGGGGGGTGGGGGCGCTGGGTAAACCAAGATGCTCTGATTGGAGAGAGTGGGCATTTTCTCAACAACCCCTTCAAGAGCTTTTCTGAACTGACCCGCCAACCTTTCTCATCATCTGCACACTTGGCAGGCAGAAGGTGTTTCCTCCAAGTTCTGCCCTATAGCCAATCTCATTCCTTGTTTCATTCTCTTCTCTCCCATCTTTCAGCATTGCCTAATATTTTGGATGTCTTACCTAAAATGCTTCCAAGATAATGTGACTGTATTTTTCTATGGAGATGCTCATCACCCCACTTCTTTTCAACAGTTTTCTCTTATGCACCTTGAAGGCCATTCACTTCTTGGCTACTACCAGGAAACTGTCCCATTCCACCCATCTTTTTTTCCCAGTGTCTTTGTAGATCTCCTCAGTTTTCTATTCTATAGTATGAAATTACTGCCTTTATCAACAGTCAAAACAGTGTGGTACTGGCATAAGGGTAGACCCACAGATCAATGCAATAGAAGTGAGAATCCAGAAATAAGCCCATATAGCTAAAGACACATTTGTTTTTGAGAAAAGTGCCAAGAACATTCAATGGGAAATAATGGTTATTTCAACAAATGGTGCTTTGACAACTGGATGTCCACTGGAGTCTGCTTGAGGTTCTCTCTCTCTCCCTCTCCCTCTGCCCCTCTCCCTTATGTGTTTTCTCTCTCTCTCTCTCTCAAAAAAAAAGAAAGTGAAGAGACAGAAGTGGATGCATAGAACAGGAGAAAAATTTTGTACGTCATAAATCCATAAGGGAAATTTATCCAGAATATATAAAAGAACTCTTTCAACTCAACAATAAAAAGACAACCCAATTTAAAGTGGTCAAAAGACCTGAAAGGCACTCGTCCAAAGAAGATATACAAAGGGTCAATAAGCATATAAAAAGATATTCAACCTTATTAGCCATCAGAGAAATGCAAATCAAAACCAAAATGAGATATCACTTCACACCCACTAAGATAGAAATAATTAAAAAGTAAGATAATAACATGTATTGGTGAGGTTGTAGAAAATTAGAACCCTCATACCCTGCCTGTGGAAATGTAAAATGGTGCAGTGGTTGGAAAAAGTCTGGCAGTCCCCAAAAAGCTAAACATAGAGTTACCAGCTGACCCTGGAATTCTGCTCCTAGGCATATATCCATGAGAAATGAAAACTACGTCCACACAAAAACTTGTACACAAATGTTCATAGCAGCATTGTTCACAATAGTCAAAAGGTGGAAACAACTCAAATGTCCATCAACTGGTGAATGGATAAATAAATGAGGTATATCCATATAGTGCAATATTATTTGGCCATAAAATAAATGGAATTCTAATACATGCTATAACATGTATAAACCTTGAAAACATGCTAAATGAAAGAAGCCAGTTGCAAAGGACTATATATTATATGATTCCATTTATATGAAATATCCACAATACGCAAATCTATAAGCACAAAGGATATTAGTGGCAGCTTAAGGCTAGTCAGACAGATTGGAAGGTGATGACTATGGGATGTAGAGTTTCTTTTGGTCATCATGAAAATATTCTACAATTGATTGAGGTGAAGGTTGCAGGACCCTGTGAATATATTAAGGCAATGATTGCACACTATAAATAGGTGAATTGTATGGTATATGAATTATATCTCAATAAAGCTATTTGAAAAAGGATGAATAAGAACTGCCCTCATGAAGGTAGTTTACTAGTTAGTGCTTTATAATCAAAAAATGCTTTGCAATCAGACCTGGTTCTGAGTCTTGACTGTATCACTCACGAGCTGTGTGACCTTAGGTGAATCATTTCCCCTTTCTGATTCTGTTTCCTCATCTGTAAAACAGGGTTAGTAATAGTACCTACCTTATAAGATGATTGTAAGGATTAAATAAAATAAATGGTGATTTTCAAACATGAAAATATGAAGACCCCAAGAATATATTTGTGGACTCTTGAGAATATGTCCCATGGTCTCAAGACTGAGAAACACTGCCATTTCCATTCATCACCATCACCAAAACTAATGCTGAAGCAGACAAGGTAACACAATTCACTTATGTCAGGTCCCCAAGATCATCCAGAATATACTTACTCTTTAAATCTAAACAGAACATTTTATACTTACCATAGAGAACTCACTGACCTTAACCCCCTTGAGAATATCTCCATGGCAACTGTAACTCTCACATTCTGCTGGAGGAAGTGTAAACTGTTAGAACTACTTTGGACAACTGGTTGGCAGTCAGTATACCTACAATGGAATATTACTCAGCCTTACGAAGGAAGGAAATTCTGAACCATTCTACAACATGGAACCCTGAGGACATTACGCTAAGTGAAATAAGCCAGGCACAAAAAGATAAATACTGTGGGATTCCACTTCTGGGAGGTACTTAGAGTTGTTGAAATCGTAGAGACAGAAAGTAGAATGGTGGTTGCCAGGGGATGTGGGGAGGGTAGAAGGGGGAATTGCTATTCGATAGGGATAGGATTTCAGTTGTGCAAGATGAAAACATTCTAGGAATCTGTTATACAACAATATGATATTGTTAATACAACTGAACTATACACTTAAAAATGATTGATGGCCAATTTGATGTTTTGTGTTTTTTAATCACAATTTTAAAAAATTTTAAAAAATAAAACACTATCGAAATTAAAAAAAAAAAAGAAAGAAAGAAAGAAAAGAAAAAGGGTGTTTGTTTACTGTTGGGCCACCACAGCCAGAACTGCAGGCTGCTGGGAAAGCGTGTGGTACTAACCCAGCGCTAAAGTCCATCATCTCCTCTGTTTATTTGCTCTGGCATCAGGGTCCAGCTTCTCACCTCAAGTCCAACACAGTGGTCCTCCACCTTGGCTGCATTTGGAATCACCTAAGATTAAAAGTTTCTGATGTCTGAGCCCCACCCTAGAGATTCTGACCATCTCTGTCTGGGGCAGGGCCTAATAATTTAAAAAACAAAGCCAAGTGATTCTAAAATATAGCCAGGACCACTTACACCGAGATGTGAGCTGGTGTGCAGGTCTCCTTGGGGACTTCAGATGGAGTTTCCAGGCCCCGTGCACTTTAAGGGGCTGAAATGGAGTAGCTGGTGGGGATGGAGAGGAGATGGAATCAGCTGAGCTTGGGGATGGTTGGAGTGGTTGCAGGGCTCCATGGGTAACTTCCAGGTTCCTGGCTGGAACAACAGGAAGGGTGGCAGTGTGACTGCATCAGGTGGGGAGCCTGGAGAGCAGGGGGTTTGCAGGGAAAGACCCCGAGGGTTTAGGAGACCCATGGAGCCTGAGATGCCTGTCAGGGCTCCGTGGAGAGATGGTGAGTAGGGAATCGGATCTTGCAGGCTGGAGCTTGGGGACAGGTCCTTGGCAGAGGTCAATTTGAGTATCACTGAAAGACATAGGGATTGATGCAATCACCCTGGAGAGGAAGTGCAATAATATTGCACTATATGGATATACCTCATGTATTTATTATACACTAAACTCCAGGAATGGGGAGTTTCAGAACCAGACTCATGAGGACTCCAATACTGGCTTGGGAAACTGAAAAGGGAAGTGAATTCAAAATGGTAAAAAGTAATAATGGGTAATATTTATTAGCAACTCATTTGTGCTGAGCACTGTTCCCCGAGCCCTGTTCTAAAGGCTTTACTCTTTTAACTTGACACACAACAACCTTATGGTCATTGGAAATGAAGCCTCTAACCACTTTTTGATTTTGGGCAGCTGAGAGCTTTCAAGCCCCACCCCTCCTTTTTTCCTTTCTGCCCCATATCTGCACCAGTCAGGTGCTCTGTCCTTGGGCATCACCGGGAATTTCCAACCATGAACGGCCCCGCGTCCATGCATGAACCCCCACTCCATCTCCACCCCTCATGACAACAAGCACCCAATGCTGTCGTTCCCCACAAAAGGGAACCTGAGCCCTTCTCCTTGGGGAATCCTTGTGCAGGTTATCATGTGAGTAATCAACTGTACTCGTTTCCTGCAGCTGCTCTAAGAAAGTACCAGAAATTCAGTGATGTAAACAACAGAAATGTCTGTCCTCACAGTTCTGGAGTCTGGAGTCCAGAGTCAGTTTCACTTGTCTGAAATGGTCTGAAATTAAGGTGTCAGCAGGACCACACTGCCTCTGGAGCCTCCAGAGAGCAATCTGTTCTTAGCCCCTTTCCGTCTCTAGCAGTTGCTGGCATTCCTTGGCTGGTGGCCACATCTCTCCAATCCTCAAAAATAGCACCTTCGAATCTCTCTCTGGTCCATCTTCATATCACCTTCTCTCTGTGTCCCTCTTATAAGGATACATGTGACAGCAATGAGAGCCCACCCAGATAATCCAGGATAATGTCCTCATCTCAAGATTCTTCACTTCCTCACATCTCTAAAGACGTTTTCTTCCAATAAGGCAACACAGGTTCCAGGGATTATGGAGGACCCGATGTCTCAAGGAGCTGTTTTTTCACCCTACCACAACACATGTGAGCGCCTACGTGTCTTTTGTCCCAATGTCCAAAAATTCTTGCATGAGTGAGGACTCCCCAGTATCCAGCAAGGGATGGTAGGCACCCGAAAAACCAGAAATATTATTCCCAACTCACAGATGATGGGACTGAGAGAACACCTGAGGCTGGGAAAGTGGGGCAAGATATGTTTGGTTCTGTTTTCTTTCCATGGGACCCCTCCCTCATTTACCTGAAAAATCTCACAGGTCCTTAACAGGAAACAGGCAATTAGTGAAAAGGCCATCTGCAGGGCAATGAACTGGCCAGGACGTGTTGGAGGAGAAGAAAAAAAAAAGTTGAGGCCCAAAGGAGCCCACGGATCCCTAGGTATAGAATGAGCTGATTGTACTGTTGAGAAGAGCGAATGCCCTGAATGCTCTATTTATATGGAATTAAAGCTACAGTTGTGTTACATCATCCAACGTTCGGTAAGCAGCAGATATTCAATTTGCATTAGTAGTGGCCTTGACGGTAGTTACCCTGACCTACTCTTTTCCATAATGATCAGGCTTACTTTGACGTTTTGTTCTCCCCAGTGCCTTATCAGGTCCTCCTCCGGTTTCCCCTGACAGTTTATCTAGCACATATGATTAGCTGCATCCTTCAACATTCCTCAGTGAGGTCTGATTCCGTTCAGTTTTCCCACCAAAGTGAGGAGATCTGGGTTCAAGTCCCAGTTCTACCACTAACTGGCGGTGTGCCGGACACAGAGCAAATCCCTTCTATGTGGATTTCGGATTTCACATCTGAAAAGCACGGGAGGTGTATGGCCCTGTCCAAAAGCACACAGTTCTTTATGGTGGCTGGAGCACCCTGGACCATCCCCAGACAGAACTGAGCTAAAAGGAAACTCTTAAGCCACAGCGTCGCTGCCCCCCACCGGCAGCTGGGGACTCTGCAACGGCTCAAGCTGGCCCTGCATCGACTACGTGGCGTTAGGCAAAGAAAGGCAATCATTCTTCTCTGGAATGACTGTAACAGATTTCATTCTTGGCAATTACTGTAGATGGGAACGAGAAAATTCTTTCATGATGAACAAAAGCTTTTGTGTCTTTTCCAAGCAGTGGAAAACTGCCTAGACGGATACACCAAACCGCCCTGATGGAAGACTTTGGAATGTCTAATTTGAAAACCAGGCACGTGGCAATACAGTGAAGGCCTCTGCCTGCTTTCTCCTCCATCTCTTTTCCTCTCCCTCGCTGGCGCCAAATGTAAACAATCTCTCCTCTGGAAACTCTAAAATTTCACCACAATCATTTTGTATTGGTTTTAAGCAAGTACCAAATTAATTAGCAAAATAGCACAGCCAAATAAGCAGCTTAATGTGTTCCCGGGGTAGACAGCCTTTAAAGAGTCTCTGTATTCCATACTGGCTAAACCATCTCCCTCTAGCATAGGACGCTGGGGAAAGCATGGGCTTTGAGCCTGATAAAGTCAGGCTGGAATCCCAGCGCTAGGATTTCCGAACTGTATGACTTGGGGCAAGTCGTTTGTTAACCTTTCTGGGCCTCCACTTCCTCATCTATAAAATTAGCCTCGTAATAGCTACTCACTATAGCAAGTGCTAGGTACTGTGGAGGTACTCGCTAAACATACATTGAGCATGTGCCATGTATTTCTTTTAAAAAGTGGAGCAGGCATGGTCAAAGAAGGTACATGACTCAGTTTCTCCATCTTGACTGGTTCTCTTCTGTTTGGAAGGATTTAAGGTGGGTTGAATTAAATTCCCATTCCAGCCAGATGAGCCTCCAGGAGTCATAGGTTTCTCTCCTACATTTCCTTGTTGTCTCCTATAGTCTCCTGAGCTCAAGGCTATAAACTGGGACATAACCTTCTGGGGTGAGGGGGAAGTGTCACCAGCACTGCTAACAAGGCTGGATGTAGACCACCCCAAAGGCAGAAAAGATTTAGAACATTCAATTGGTCTCTGCAAGAGAGGGCAGGGGCTTATACTCCCCTCCTGCAAACCCTTCACAGAATGGCCACCCCCCAAGTTGGCCTTGATCCACTGACTACCCCTCCCATTTCCTCCTCTGTCACACATGCTCCTTGCAGAGCTTGCCAAACTCCCACTCTTTGATCTTCTTGGCATTCATCAGGTTATTCCCTAGGTCTGGCAGAAGACTTATATGCCCACTGAAATGCAACTCATCTTACAAGTTCGAATGGCCCCTCTGGGGACAGTATCAGGACTGAAAGTTGAGGTGCCTTTCTGTGGCATATAGTGAAAATAACAGCTCTTTAAAATGATGAGAGCTGATTAGAGCAGTTTAATCCCTATTAAAGCCATCACAAATGTAAGGTTAATTTTTTAAACAAAAATGAGAGTGATATTTATGTAGTATGCATAAGCCAATTATGAACATAAATCAATTAATAAAAAGTTAGTACTACACACCAGATGTCAGCTTATTGCCAGATGCCAATATTTATAACCGTATCTATCTATATCACAAACATACCCTGCTGCATAGATGAACATATAATCACTTTTGAATTATATGATTACATGTGATTTATAGATTTATATATGACAAAACACAATTAGCCAAGGGAAAAACCATAAAGATGGTTGAGGCACTCAGCAGCCTAAACAATAAAGGAATACCAAAAACTAGAATATGGTACCCAAGCAACAATGATTTAAAGTCAGAAATGTAGTATGTAAAGACCTCACACTCAGGTTTGAGGTTACCATGACTGAAAGGAAACTCTGGTTCTAAACTGTAAACGATAAAATAAAATAAAATAAAATAAAATAAAATAAAATAAAATAAAAGTTTTATCCACTTAATTTGACTGAGCCACTCTAGTGGGTTAAATAATGCCCCCCCCCACTTAAGTCCACCTGGAACCTCAGTCTGTGATCTTATTTGGAAGTAGAGTTTTTGCAGTTGTAATTAGTTAAGGATCTCAAGATGGAATCATTCTGGATTTAGGATAAGTCCTAAATCCAATGACTAGTGTCCTTATGAGGAGAGGAGAGGACACAGAGAGATACACAGGAGAAGGCCATGTGAAGACGGGGGCAGAGCTTGGAGTGATGCAGCTACAAGTCAAGAAATAACAAGCACGAGAAGCCAGGAGAGAGGCAGGGAACAGATTCTCCCTCAGAGCCGCCAGAAGGAACCAACCATACCTATGCCTTCATTTCAGACTTCTGGTCTTCTGAACTGCAAAAGAATACATTCCTGTTGTTTCAAGCACCCAGGTTGGGATTACTTAATACAGCAGCCTCAGGAAACTAATACAGCCACCTCAACTCTGATATCCAAACCTGAAAAAGCACAAAACTGAGAACTAAAAACCCTATCTAATTTGTGAATATAGAAGCATAAATTCTAAATGAAATATTAGCAAAGCAATTCCTGAAGAATAATACATACTAGTTCACTATGACTGGGCACGTTTTTTTGTAGGCATACATAGGTGTTTGATTATTAGAAAAAACCTATGAATAGTATTCACATCAGAATAAAAGCTATATGACCATCTTGATAGGTGTCGGGAAGGCAACTTCTAAAATCCACATACAGGAGTGCCTAATAACTTTTCTTTTTTCTTTTAAAGATGTTATTTTTTAAGTAATCTCCTCACTCAACATGGGGCTCAAACTCATGACCCCGACATCAAGAGTTGGCACTCTCCACCAACTGAGCCAGCCAGGTACCCCCTAATAAGTATTCTTAATACAGTATGATTATAAAGATATTTCCTTAGCAAGCAATACAATATACATCTGAATGCATATATGTGTGTATAGATACACACATATACTTCCTAGCTCTAGCCATTGAGAGGCAATGAGCACACCTAGTGCCTAGATCTTGATTTCTAAGTACTATTATCTTTGGAGAAATGGACTGGGGCAGCAAATGTACAAGATGAGCCTAGAGCACCTTGTAGTAGCAGAAAGTAGGAAATGCTCAAAGGATAAAAGGATGGGGACGTGCCAACGGGATTCAGGAGGCAACCTGAAAGAGCACTTAATGGCTAAAGTTGAAATGACTTGAGCAACAAAATAAAGTCGTATCAGAGTATAACCCAAAGTATAAAATAAATATCCATGAGTCCGCACTGAGATAAATACACGATTGAATAAATAAATGAGAGGGAAAGGAAAGCTCTTTCAATTCATAACTAGAAGGGATGATGAACATAGAAAATTACCATTTGGCAAACACCACAGTAATAATTACTTCAAGAAAAATCATCAGCAGATGCTAAAATTAGTGGGTAAAAGTATGATGAGAAACAGGATATTTACATAGTCTCAAAATATATTACCATAAGATATTTATAATTACTGAGGGAAAAATAGTAACTCCACAATGAAGAAACCTGGCAAACAATGATGATCAGCATTACCATCATTGGTATTGGGACATAACATCAGGCACCTCTTGACATGGTGCCCTAAGAAGGGCGCAGCACCACTTCTGTGGTGTTCTTGCCAAAAATGCAAAATCTGAATTTCACCAAGGAAACCTCAGACAACAAAATTGAGTAATGTTCCACAAAATAATTGGCCAGTTCTCTTCAAAATTTTCAGAATCAGTAAAAGTAAAGCCTAAGAACTGTCCCAATTCATAAAAGACAAAGGAGACATGACAACTACATGCCATGTGCGCTCCAGATTGGATGCTGGAGCAAAATATATATATATATATATATATGTTAGTGGAACAATTAATAAAATTGTTTTTATCAGTTTGGTTTTTAACAATCTGTAGACCTTGGTTTAATAATATTGCATCATTTTAATTTTCTGGTTTTGATATTTGTACTATGATTATATAAGATGTTAACATTTAAGGAAGCTGGATGAAGGCTATATGAGAATTCTTTGGACTATTTTGCAAATTTTTGCAAATCTGGAATCATTTCAAAATCAAGAGTTAAATTAAGAAATAAATTTAAAGAAACTAAAACTTTTTAAATTATAGTGTATCTCATACAGTGGAATTTTATGCAAATATTAAACTTAGGTTTCTCTTAAAGTAATAGGGTGTCAATGAGGAAACACTCACACTATTTTAAATGGAGATATATATGAAAATTTTCTGTTTTGTATGATCCCAATTTTGTATAAGTATCCATAGCTATATGCATAGCAGAGCAAGAAAAATAAAGGAAATATGTCATCACAGTCTCCTTCTACTTAGGAATGCAAGAGATAAACTCTAAGAACTACTAGGATAATTCAGTTAGGTGGTTGTAAAATAAATGTACAGGATTTATGGTATTCTGTATGCCAGCAATAAGAAGTTAGAAAATACAATGTTAAAAGAAAATCCCATTCACAATAAAACCTTTAGAATACTGGGAAGAAGCTTCCACTTTAGTAAAAAGGTTGTGAAATCCAAGTAAGTAAGGAGAGCTGGTAGAATTGGTTAAATGTGAGGGGAAAAAAAGAGTGAATCAGTATCTTGCACTATATGTTATTGAGGGTAGCAGAGTATACCACCCCCAAATATGCCACTTTGGCATAAGGATTATTTTGAGCTAATTATTTTAAGACACTGCAGGCACGGAAGGGGCTCTGAAGACAGAGTAGAAGTGACCCTTTTGTAAAGGAAATTTACATTAGAAAGATGGCCTGTACCAGGAAGAGAGTTATTACCAGAGATCCCTTTTTCATCTTAGAGACTTATCTGCAGGAGACAGGGCAAATTTGGTATACTAAACATCTTCTCTTCTCACCTTCCTGTGAGTTGCCTCTGCCCCACCCCTTAGAAGCCACAGGCCCCTATCCCCTTCCATAGCTCAGGATGGTTTACTAATCTCAATAGTGTGACCACCTTTTGGGTCTCATATCTTTGTGGGGCTCCCGTATGTGCATGCATGTAATTAAAATTGTTTATTTTCTTCTGTGAATCTGTCTTTTAATATAAGGGGTTCTCAGCCAAGAAACTAGAAGGGTAGAGGGAAAATTGTTTCTCTTCCTCTACATCATTATAAATACCCCATAACTATGAATTAAACAGTTAAATGTGAAATATTTAACCACTGGGGTAAAATAAGCTGGGCATCATTAAGGTAAATACTTAATCTTAGAGGAAGGAATAATTCTTTAAGCATAAGTAGGTAGAAGCTGTAAAGAAAAAGACTCCTAATTTTGACTACACAAACATTTTAAATTTATTTATTTCAACATGACCATAAATAAGAATAAAATAGAAATGACAAATTTGAGGGGGAAATGTGATATGTGACAGACAAGGGTCAATAACCTTAATATATAAAGAGCTCTTACAAATAAGCAGGAAAAAAAAGACCCCAACACAAGAAAAAAAATTGGCAAGAGACACGGACAGAAAAACTACAAATGGCAAAAGAAAGAGTGGGAGAGAGAGACAGCAGGAGAAAGAGAGGGAGAGGGAGGGAGCGGGGAGAGAAAGGGAGGGAAGGTTGGAGGAAAGAACAGAGGGAAGGAAAGCAGAGAAAGAATGTATGACTTCACTAGCAAGCAAAGAAATGTAAACAAAATATATTTTCACCTGCGAAATTGGCAAAAAGTAAAAAGACTTACGTGAGTTTGGTGAGGATGCAGAGATAAGTATACTCCCATAATGTAGTGTGAATGATGATATAAATTAGTGCAACTTTTCTGAAGTGCACTTTGGCAATATAACAAGAGCCTTAAAAGAAATTCATTCACTTTGATCTAGAACATCCAAGTATTCAATGGATATATCAGAACTGTTCCCAAGAAAGTATGCATAATACACAGCGGTATTTATAGGAGCAAAATATTGAACACAGTATAAATAGGCAACACTAAGGACATGGTAAAGGAATCTTGGTCCACTTATCTTTAAGAAAAAATAGCACGCAGCCATCAAAAATTATCTGACAAAAATATGAGAATTATAAGAGAAATACTTTTGAAATACAATATATTGTTAAGTAAGATACAATATAGGGTGAAGTGAGAAAAAGCATGCTACAAAATAGTACTAAAATATAATCTCAATTTAAATATATATATATATGTTTAAAATATATAAACACCTCCACCATTTGGCTTATTTCAAATGTAACAGGAAAGTCTGTTTTGAATATATTGGGAAATTCTAAAAGCAAAAAATTTTAAAACATAGTTGAAATTGAAATGCTGTGATATTTTAATAGAAGAAAGTTCAATTATATGATTTGAAATCATATATGCATATATATATAATTCATTTCTTCAATAAATATTTATCAGGCACTGATTATGTGGCAAGTACTCTAGTAAGCTCTGGGGACACAACTGTGAGCAAGAACACAAACCTGTGCTCCTGGCATTTACATTCTGGTGCAGCAGTTGTATTCAACATATAAACACACAAATAAATATATATCTATGGATTTCAATAAGTGCCTTGAAGAAATATTACAAGTTTCTGCCACCACACATAAAGGGGGCTGATTTGTTAGGAGGGTGAGCATGGTGTGCAGAGCATACCAAAAGAACTATAAGTTGTTTTCTGTAATGCTGAAGGGATTCTTATTTTAATGGGCTCATTAGCAATTATTAGTGATTTTGCCTTTTTATCACTTTTGCTATATTTTCCTAAATTTCAGCAATGAATATGTATTACTTTTATAATAAAAAATAGTAAAATACTTAGCAATACACTTAACCAAGGAGGTAAAAGACTTGTACACTAAAAACTATAAGACACTGATGACAAAAATTAAAACAGACCCTAAGAAATGGAAAGACATCTCCTGTTCATTGAGTAGAAGAATTAATATTGTTATAATGGCCATACTACCCAAAGCAATGTACAAATTCAGTGTAAGCCCTATCAAGATCCCAATGACATCTTTTACAGAAACAGGGAAAACAACCCTAAAATATATTTGGAACTACAGAACACTCCACACAGCCGAAACAATTTTGAGCAAGAACAAAGCTGGAAGCATCACACTTCCTGATTTCATAATATATTACAAGCTACAGTAATCAACACAGTACGATACTGGCACAAAAACAGACACATAAACCAATGGAACAGAGCAGAGAGCCCAGAAATAAACCCACACACATACAGTCAACTGATGTTCCACAGGGTGCCAAGAATGCGCAATGGGGAACTCATAGTGTCTTTGATAAATGGCGTTGGGAAAACTCGATATCCACGTGCAAAAGAGTAAAAGTAGATCCTTATCTTACACCACATGCAGAAGTAAAATCAAAATGGTTTAAAGCCTTAAAACGTAAGACCTGAAACTGTGAAACTCATAGAAGAAAACTGAGGGCAAGAGCTTCTTGACATTGGTTTCAGCACTGATTTCTTGGATGTGATAACCAAACTCACAGGCAACAAAAGCAAAACTAAACAAGTGAGAGCACATCAAACTAAAAAGCTTCAGCACACAAAGGAAACAATCAACAAAATTAAAGGACATTTTCGACCTACAGAATGGGAGAAAATATTTGTAATCCATATATTTGATAAAGAGTTAATACCCAAAATATGTAAGGAACCCTTAAAACTCAATAGCAAAAAAGCAAATAATTAAAAACTGGGCAAAGGACTTAAATAGACATTTCTCCAAAGAAGACATACAAATGGTCAACAGGTATATGAAGAGGTGCTCAATGTCACTGATCATAGAGAAACACAAATCAAAAATCACAGTGAGATATGTCACTTCAGACCTATTAGGATGGCTACTATTTAAAAAAAACACAAAAGATAGCAACTCTTTTTGAGGATGTGGAGAAAAGGGAACCATTGTATACTGTTGGTGGGAATGTAAGTTGGCGCGGCCACTCTGGAAAACAGTATGGAGGGTCCTCAGTAAGTTAAATAGAACTACCCTATGATCCAGCTATCCCATTTCTAGGTATATATCCAAAGGAATTGAAATCAGGATCTCAAAGAGATACCTGTGTTCCCATGTTCATTGCAGCATTATTCTCAAGAGCCAAGGTATGGAAACAACCTAAATGTCCATCATTGGATGAATGGATAAAGAAAATACGGTTGTCTTCATTAATTGGGGATGCTCTGACAAAGTACCACAGACTGGGGGGCTTAAACAATTTATTTCTCACAGTTCTGGGGGCTGGAAGTCTGCGATCAGGGTGCCAGTGTAGTTGAATTCTGGTGTGGGCCCTCTTCCAGGTCACAGTCAACTCCTATCCTTGCATGTCAAAAAGAGCAAGAGAACTCCCTGGGGTCCCTTTTATAAGGGCACAGACCCCATTCATGAGGGCTCTGCCCTCATGACCTGATTAGCTCCCCAAGGCCTCACCTTCTAACACCATCACATTAGGAGTTAAGATTTCAAAGTATGAATTTGGGGGGAGACACAAACTTTCAGTTCATAACAGTGGTATATACATAGGGTGGAATATTATTCAGCCCCCCAAAAGAAAAAAAATCCTGCCATTTGTAACAACATGGATGAACCTGGAGGATATTATGCTAAGTGAAAGAAGCCAGGCACAAAAAGACAAACACTATAGGATATCACTTGTAATGAGGAATCTAAAATATCAAACTCATAGGAGCAAAGGGTAGATGGTGGTTGCCAGGGGCTGAGGGGAGGGGAAACAGGGAGTTATTAGTTAAAGGGTATAAAGTTTTAGTTCTGCAAGATGAATAGGTCCTAGAGATCTGCTGTACAGCATAGGGCCTATAGTTAACAATACTGGATTACATACTTAAAAATTTGTGAAGAGAGTAGATCTTGGGCTCCCTGCTCGGTGGGAAGCCTGCTTCTCCCTCTCCCACTCCCCCTGCTTGTGTTCCCTCTCTCGCTGTCTCTCTCTGTCAAATAAATAAATAAAATCTTTAAAAAAAAAAGACTGAAGAGAGTAGATCTTGTATTAAGTGTTCGTATCATAAAAAATAATAAAGAGATAGTGGAAAACTTTTGGAGGTAATGGATATGTCCGTGGTATAGATTGTGGTGATGGTTTCACTGGTGTATACTTGTCTCCAAACTCATCAAGCTTTTTACATTTAATGAGTACAGCTTTTTTTGTATGTCAATTAGAACTCAAAATAAAGTGGTTTTTTTAAGAAGTAAACAGTAAGTGTAAAAGAAAAACATACCCAAAATAGAATAAAATAGTTTAAATATTACTCCTTAGTTTGCCAATCCTCCAAAAGTCATATTGTCTAACAAAGGCAAGCTGACTTGTCTAAGAAGGGTCCCTGTATATGCCTCATTCCTGTGTCCTGATGAACACATAGCCTGTCCAAAGTGCCTCTCAAGTCATCTTTTAAACTTTGTCATGATGTAAATACCCCTACCGTCAGCTTACCACAAATACAAAAAGGAAGTCTACTTTGAATATACTGGAAACATCCTAACAGCAAAAATTTTAACATACTTGAAATTGAAAGTTGCATTGAGTGGGCTACAATAGGATACTAACAAAAGAAAAAGGAAATTCAATTACAGTTGACCCTTGCAAAACACGGGTTTGAACTTGAACTACGCCATTCACTTATTTGTGGATTTTTTTTATGAGTACAGTACTGTAAATGTATTTTCTCTTCCCTATGATTTTCTTAATAACATTTTTTCTCCAGCTTACTTTATTGTAAGAATATAATGTATAATACATGTAACATACAAAATATGTGTTAATCGACCATTTATGTTATTGGTAAGGCTTCCAGTCAACAGTAGGCTATTAGTAGTTAAGTTTTGCAGGAATCAAAAGTTACACGGATTTTTGACTGCTCAGGGGCAGGGCATCCTGTTGGCACCCCAATCCCTTGCATTGTTCAAGGGTCAACTGTATATGATTCAAAATCATCTTTGGAGTAAATCCAAATTATACAAAAAAGATACTGGGATGATTTGTGTATAGTAGTATCCTCTGACATTTATAGAATGTAGATGCAGAAGAGAAATCTGATAGTGAATAGAAAAGAGGCTGGTTCAGACAAGGTGTGATTCTAAAGAACAATTAATTACATCAGAACAGCAACAACAAGGCAATGGGAATATATTGTAGCCCACTCAATGCAAAGGTATGTTTTAGGACCATTTGTTGTAATCTCAAACAGAATGGGAGAAAATATTTGTAATCCATATGTTTGATAGAGTTAATACCCAAAATATGTAAGGAACCCTTAAAACTCAATAGCAAAAAAGCAAATAATTAAAAACTGAGCAAAGGACTTAAATAGACATTTCTCCAGCAATGCTCACTGAGCAAAGGGCCAGAAATCATAGACTTTCAATCAACTACTGTAAGTTGCTTCAGTGGTTAACTAGAGCTAGTTCCAAATATTTCGGCGTTCCTCCTTCTGGTCACACATGTGGTAGGATTGAAATTCCTCAACCCATTTGGAGAATTTAACTTGTATCTTCCCGTTTGGGCTGGCTAAGTTCTTGCCTGAGCCAATGAAATGTGCAAGGAAGTAAGGAGGGGCTGGTGCCATTGTGGTCATTGAAGTCTGTATCGGAATGGAAGCTCCAGCAGTGCAAGTGATTATAATGAGCAGAATTCCTGTGAGCTGTCAGGCATGTAGCATGGACAATAAATATGTTTCTCTGCTAAGCCACTGAGATTTGAGGGTTATTTGTAACTATATCAAAACCTAACCCATGCTGACCCATACTGTTATTAATCCAGACCATCAGCTGTCCTGGATCAAATTTATCTAAACCTTTACTTCTAGTAATAGAAAGTTTAATTGTTGGTATCCAGCTGGTAAAAAAAAAAAAAAAGGATATTGGTCTAACTTGCACAGGACAGTGAGAGAGAATAGCTCATAAATAGCTATTGTACAGGCTTTGGGGTCTAAAAAAATTAAGAACAGTCTGTTCAAGTTCCGGCTGCTATGAGCTCTGTGCCATGGGCCAGTCATTGACCTCTCTGAGCACGAATTCTTTTTTTTTTTTTTAAGATTTATTTATTTATCTGGGTGGGGGGAGAGAGAGAAAGTGTGCATGCACACTCAAGTGGGGGGAGCGGCAGGGTGGGAGAATCTCAAGCAGACTCCTGCCTGAACACAGAGCCCAGTGTGGGGCTCCATCTCACGACCCTGAGATCATGACCTGAGCCAATACCAAGAATCGGATGGATGCTCAACCAACTGAGCCACCCAGGCACCCCAGAGTACCAATTCCTTTTAATCTGTAAATCACACAGTAACTATTCCTCAGAGTTATTGTAAGGAGAAAATAAGACAATGGATGTAAAGCACTTGGCACAATGGCCAGAAGACAGCAAGTGTTCAGCAAATGACCATCAACATCATCATCATCATTATTACTTCTCAGTATGTCTTTACAATCTTCCTCTTGAAATACCATAAGAAAAATAACTTGTCAACCTTCTGGCTCCCCACATATCAGAGATAAGCATTTTTTTTGCATGCAAATATGCCATATTTATTGATTCCTCTGTCTCTGCTCAACGGAAGAAAGTACTGTTGGTAGAAATAAAATATCAGCCTCAACTTGTACATATAACCAAGATCTTGTAAGTCATTACAATGTGTTTTTGAGAGTTGCCACTTCACTGCTCTATAAAAAGCTTCCTGGAAAAAGTATTAACAGATGGCCTCTTACTCTCTGAGACTGTTAGTAGCACACCAGATGGCAACCCAAATGAGAAGATTCAACTTAAATTCTCCAAACTGAAGGAAATGTGACACTAGCTTTTTAATAGGTGTGCAGCCTTAGAGGTAGCAAAGAAATGATCAGTTAAGATAAAGACTCATTTTTTCTCCTTATTTCAATGTGGAATATAGTCCCCATTGTTTCGCCAGCTTGCCAGATAGTTCATATAAAATGCTGGAAATGGTTTGCCCAACACAAACAGAAATTTTATTTGAAATGACTGACAGATTTATGAGGTGTAAGGCCAGTCCAAAGAATGAAAATACAAGGCAGTGCCCCAGGGACGAGCGCTCTGTGCCACGGACACTCCTTTCTCTCCAGGATCAGTCATTAGTTTGCAACATTTTGCTCTTATTGTTAGAAATATTAGGCTTTTGACAGGGAGGTAATAACTATTCCAAGAAACTTATCATCTTTCCAGATGCCCAGGCATCACTACTATCCAAATTCTCCCAGGTGCCTTTGCATTCCAAAACAACCCTGTCCCATGAAGGTTCAGGAAAAGCCAACAGAGTCTTCATATTGGCTTAGGAAGGTGTCCTTCTACTATCTTAGGTTACATGAATCAATGAGGATGTCTTTCGATACCAGAGAATCCCCAAATATTAATGTTTGAAGAGGCCATGGACCCCAGCCCTAAAGTTGGTACTCAACTATACCATTCTGCAGGCCACTGTGGATCTTCACATATGGAAGTCAGTTAGGCACATTGTACAGATGGATTTTCAGCAGAGTACCTGAAAATATGGTCTGCAGCATGAACACACAACATTAAAACATGCATATATACTCTCTGAATCAGTCATTTGGGGGAATTGGTAAATCACAGCCTCCCTGACTACACAAAGTCCTCAAGGGGTTAAACCTGGAGATGGTTTAGCCTTGACCACTGCAGCTGTCGTGCAGGGCTGGGGTAGACACAAAGGCAACATGACTTCCACAAACCGCATCAAATTTCCAGGAGCTCCTTCCAGTTTTCTTGTGAACTCTTAGGCCTTCTGGAGATGGTGAAACCCAAGGATTGGATCCACCCCCTGCTCTCATGGACCCTCCATACCTGTGAACTATAAGCTAAGGCTATGGGCACCCTACAATTGGCAGAGACCACATGGCTCCTGGGCTCTAGGGAACAGGAACAATCTAAAGAAAGAGTGTGTCCAGCAAGGGAACTGACCAGCATAGGAAACCAAGTTCAAAGAAGTACAAATTGTCACGTATACTCAGCACCATCTAAGAGAGAGAAATCCTGAATCTGGGGTCATTAAAGAGGCGATCTTTGCTGGGAGACAGAGACAGATCACTGAGCTCCCTCAGTGCTGGAGTAAAAAACCTACCCCCTGGCCACCTACCTCTCCGAGTGATATTTGGATCCATGATTCCGCTTCCCAGGTCTGTGGATACAGAGAAGGAGACACGAAAGCATGTGGCTCCTGGAAAGAAGGAAGGCCAGTTATAAACCCTTTCACTTTTTGCTTTCTACATCACTGTCTGGTGTTTCAGTTACCTGACCGTATGCTCATTTCTGATACCCTGACGCAGTTCAAGACTGAGAACCAGACTGTAGAACTGGAATTCTTAACCTGGGGGCCATGATCTTTTAGAATAGGTCTGTAGGAGTTCAATGAACTCCATGGAACCGTATGTATAAATGTATACATATGCGCACATAAGCATGCGAGGATATGAAGTAAACCATAGGTTCTTGAGATTCCCAAAGTGGTCCATGACTCAAAAAAGGTTAAAAGCCACTTTGCTACCTCCCTCATTGGTGAACTGGGAGGGTGGCATGCCTGGAGCAGGCCTGGGAGCTCCGTGCTGCCCCCCACTCCTGTCATACCTTGCCCTGTGCCTCTCTTCCGTCTGCCTGCTCCTGAGCTGTATCTTTTATAGTAAACCAGTAATAAGGGGTGCCTGAGTGGCTCAGATGGTTAAGCGTCTGCCTTCAGCTCAGGGCGTGATCTCAGGGTCCTGGGATCGAGCCCCATATCAGGCTCCTGGCTCAGCGAGGAGTCTGCTTCTCCCTCTCCCTCCGCCTCTCTCCCCTGCTCATATTCCCTCTCTCTTTCTCTGTCACATGAATGAATGAATGAATGAATGAATGAATGAATAAATAAACAAACAAACAAACAAACCAGTAATAAGTGTTTTAAAAACACTTCTCTAGAATATGGTGACCCAACCAAGAAGCTGCTCTTGAGAAGCCCCACCCGCCACTCTCCATCCCGCTTAAATGGCACCCAGGTACCTAGAGGGCACCATCGTACCCCCCAAATGACAACAACACAATGCCTAAACCACAGCAGGAGTGCTGTTTCTGCTCTACTCCTACAGATTGGCAGCAGAGCTTTTGCCACCTCTCTCACTTATAATCCACACAACTGTCCTCAAAGTAAAATAACTCTTCTATTGTTTGCTAACCAGTTCCTTGCCCCACAGATCAGTTTGTCTTTTCCGTCCTGCTTAAGTCAGTATAATTGGCTCATCTTCCAGGAATTAGAAGAGAGAGCCCGTAGAAGGCTAGTTTTTCTCGATCCTAAAAACGTCTGGATTTTCTTTACCATGTGATGTGTTAGGGCTCAAAAAGAGGCTACATTAATCTCATAATTAAATGAAAACACGATTGCCAATTAATGGCAGAGGACAATGCATAAACCTGCAAACCACACAGCTCTCCTCTCAGACAAAGCAAGCATTGATATACAAGCAAATATACTGATAATAACCTCGCATATTTATCATGGTGGTGGATATAGGCAAATCCCACAGAGAAAGCCTTCCTTTTGGCTTTGGCGTTGGCCGCCATCCAAAATTCACAGACTATAAACAATGAAAGCCTTTCCATGAAGAAAGTTCAGAGTGGAACTCACTTGGGGTCCCCAACTTTCTGAGGAAGTGCTCAAGCCATAAGTCAAAGGACCATTTTCATCAGCCCGGGGTGGCAGGCAGGATAAATGGCCTGGCCGTGAATGCGCGCCTTGAGAAGGAGCTGAGAGGCGCCGAGGGGAGGCCGGCCGGACGCGGCCGCCTGTCTCCGCGGGCCTGCGCCACGGAGGAAGGCCCCGGCAAGGTGTTAGGCCGCAGGGGGAAGCCCGGCTCCTCCAGGCCCGGCTCACTCCGGTGACACACAACGGCTTCATTGTTGACTCTCTGCTGAAACGGGTCTGCGGTTTTACTAGCAGCCTCGTTCAGGGGCACGAGCCGGCTGGGCTTTTCTGTTCTAGAAAGCTCCGAAGGTGGAAGATGGCCCCGGGTCAGGTCATGGGCGCTGAAGCCCGCTGACGGCCTCGTCCGGAACATTCGAAGTTGGGTGCTTACACCGTATTTTCCTGAGGTGTTGACGGGTTGCAGCTTTTGAAGACGTAAATTTGTGATGTGTGAAATGAAAAGTACAGTACCAGGTCCTTTGAAAACCAAAAAGAAAAAAGTGATTTAGAAGAAGATCTTTCCCTTTGAGGTCACTGGGTTGATTTCAGCTCGGGCGGGCCGTTACCAGACCTCATCATGAAGACTTTCTTTCTAAATGTCGAAGTTGGGGATACTGAGGGGGAAGAAGTCACCTCCTCCTGCCCACTGAATCACAGTTGAGCCCCGCACCTCCTCTGGGCCGGGGTCTCTTGCTTGGGGAGGATGGAAAGTTGGAGGTAATGATGGACGCCTATGCCTTCCAGAATACTTGCAACCAGACGTAGGGTTCAGAGAGGACTCTTACACGTAGATCCCCCACAAAAAGGAGTATGGTTGAGGAACTTGGGGATCCTCAATTAGAGCTTTTCTGTGGGCAGACACCGGGTGCTGGGCTAGACTCCTTCCCACACACCAACCTTCTAGGGCCTCCATCAGCATTACAAATGGCTCCGTGTTGTAGAATAGTCTACAGAGAATAAACACACATGCAAAGGCCAAATACATACTTTACATATACTGAATAGGTAAAGTGTCGGCACAGCTGAGAGGGCTCAACACATCATAGATATTGAGTGTGATTATCACATGATCCAAACTGTGACCAGGTTCTACCACTGGACCGAATTCCCTGAGGTCAGACAATGCAGTCAGGGTTCAGTAGATGTCTTTTCAATGAATGGATGAATAAAAGAAAGAAAGAATGAGTGAATGAATGAAAGGAAAAGCACGACATAGACACTGCAGGAAAGAAAAGAACTTTCTCTCATCCTCAGTGTCAAATCAATACTGCTGATCTTACCTCCTAACATCCTTAAAGCCATCCCCTCACTTCTGTCATCACTGCCCCCACCCTGTCGTTAAGTCCAGCTTGGTGTCTTCACAAGCCTCCTAGCTGGTCTCTCCTCCACGTATATCAATTCCCTTTCCAATTTATGCTCCACTCTGCAGTCACCGGAATCGATCTAAAATTCATAACTGATCATCATGTCACCCTTCTTCTTAAAACATTACAATGGATCCTTTGCCCTTGGGATAAAGACCAAACTCCCTACCACGGTGTGGCAGGTGCAGGCTGAGGCTGAGCTGTTGGAGAGTAGAAGATCTGCGTGCCCACAGTCACGGGACTCTTACAAGCAGGGCACAAGAGAGACGAATTCAACTTCCAGGTAAGAATACCTACACCTGGGGAGGGCAGCCCAGGCAGCAGCTGCAGAAGAGAGCCCCACTCCACCCAGATACCGAGGACAACGTGTGGTGGAGGCTGAGCGGAATAAGAAATTTGAGAGAATCAACTTTGGATTTTAATTTCTTTGGAGTTAAGAATTCTGAGCTGTGGACTTCACTTACAAGGAGAAGGGATTTCAATTTGGGACCTTAACTTACAAAAACAAGAAGATTTAATTTATCTTTGTTTTCCAACATGTTAATATTATATGCAAAAAGTAACCTAACGCAGCATCTATTCTAGTCGGAACTAAGCTTTCAAATATAGATATGTATATATTTTGCAACTCATCTTACGTTTCCTATCCTTGGTTCCATTTTCATAATAAAAGGAGTATAATATTTTCTTTTTTTCAATTTTAAAGTAAATGCTTTCCCTGGGAAATCTTCTGATTTGTTTATTTTTCTGATGTTTTATTGTGCTAAAATACATATAACATAAAACTATCTTGACAATTGTTAAATCTTTTAATTCATTTTTATTTAATTCCAGTACAGTTAACAGTCTTATATTAGTTTCAGGTGTAGAATATTCCATACATCACCCAGTGCTCATCACAAGTGTGCTCCTTAATCCCCATCACCTCTTTCACCCATTCCCCCCAACCTCCTCTCTGGCAAGCATCATGTTCTCTATAGTTTAAAAGCCTGATTCTTGGCTTGTCTCTCTGTTTTTTCCTTTGCTCGTTTGTTTTGTTTCTTAAATTCCACATATGAATGAAATCATGTGGTATTTGTCTCTCTCTGACTGACTTATTTCGCTTAGCATAATGCACTCCAGCTCCATCCACGTCGTTGCAAATGGCAAGATTTCATTCTTTGTGATGGCTGAGTAATATTCCATTGTATATAGGTACCACATCTTCTTTATCCATTCGTCTATTGACGGACTGCCTCCATAATCTGGCTACTGTAGATAATGCTGCTATAAACATCAGGGTGCATGTATCCCTTTGAATTAGTGTTTTTGTATTTTGGGGGTAAATACCCAGTAGGGGGATTACTGGGTCATTGGGTAGTTCCATTTTTAACTTTTTGAGGACCCTCCATACTGTTTTCCACAGGGGCTGCACCAGTTTGCACTCCCACCAACAGTGCAAAAGGGTTCCTTTTTCTCCACATCCTCACCAACACTTGTTTCTTGTGTTGTTGATTCTAGCCATTGACAGGTGTGGGGTGATAGCTCATTGTGGTTTTGATTTGCATTTCCCTGATGATGAGTGATGATGAGCATCTTTTCATGTGTCTGTTGGCCATCTGCATGTCTTCTTTGGAGAAATGTCTGCTCATGTCTTCTGCCCATTTAATTGGATTATTTGTTTTTTGGGTGTTGAGTTGTTATCTTGACCATTTTTAAGGACACATTTCAGTGATATTCAGTACATTCAGATTGTTGTGAAATCTTTACCACCATGTATCTCCAGAACTCTTTCTTCCTGTAAAACTGAAAGGCTATGCTCGCTAACTAACTCCCCATCACCCCCTCCCTTCGGCTCCTGGAAAAGACCATCCTACTTTCTTTTTTATTTTTTTAATCTCCCCTTTCCCCCTTTGCCCTAACCGCTGGTAACAACCATCCTACTCTCTGTTACTCTGAGTTTGGCTTTTTTTTAAATTCCACATTTCAGTGATATCACGCAATATTTGTCTTTCTGGATCTGATCTGTTTCACTCAGCATAGTGTCCTACAGTTTCATCCATGCTGGTACAAATGGCAGGATTTCCTTCTTTTGTGAGGCTGAATAATATTCTGTGTGTGTGTGTATGTGTGTGTGTTGTGTTCTTTATTCATTCATTCATTTTCTTTATCCACTCATTCACTGACAAACATTTAGGTTGTTTCCATATCTTGGCTATTGTGAATAATACTGCAATGAACGTGGGGGTGCAGATACCTCTTGGAAACAGGGATTTCACTTCCTTGAATATACACTCAGAAGCAGGATTGCTGAATCATATGATAGTTCTATTTTTAATTTCTTGAGGAATCTCCATGCTGCTTTCTATAATGGCTCTACCAATTTACATGCCCACCAACAGTTTAAAAGGGTTCCCTTTGTTGCCACATCCTCGCTAACACTTGTTATCTTTTTCTTTTTTTTTTTTTAAGATTTTCATTCATTTTTTGACAGAGAGAGAGAGAGACAGCGAGAGAGGGAACACAAGCAGGGGGAGTGGGAGAGGGAGAAGCAGGCTTCCCGCCGAGCAGGGAGCCCAACGCGGGGCTCGATCCCAGGACCCCGGGATCATGACCTGAGCCGAAGGCAGACGCCCAACGACTGAGCCACCCAGGCACCCCAACACTTGTTATCTTTTGACTTTTTGGTAATGGCCATTCTAACAGGTGTGAGGGGATAGCTCGTTGAGGTTTCAATGTGCATTCCCTGGTGATTAGCAGTGTTGAGCTCCTTTTCATATACCTATTGGCCACTTGTATGTCTTCAGTAAAGTGTCTGTCAGGTCCTTTGCCCATTCTTAATTGGGTTATTTATTAAGTTGCTGTGTAGTTGTATGAATTGTTTATGTCTTTCAGATACTAACGCCTTATCAGATATATAACCACGTCACTTTTGGTGGACGCTGGAAGAGCCAGGGCATGATGCTCGGTGTTCCTGGCTGCCACCATGGTGACGATGAAAGCAGGGGTGGACAAGGGAGCTTCCACCAGCCTGCATTCCAGCAACTATGAAGAGCAAAGCCCCCTGCTGATCTGCATTGGAAAATTCATGTGAATGAGAAACTGAACTTAGTTGTGTTACCCAATGAGATGTGTGGGGTTGTTTGTTACCACAGCATAACCCAGCCCATGTGGACTGACACAGACTACCTTTGATGAAAGAGTTTTCCCAGGAAATTAGTAGTGTAAACATAATTTCAGGGGTCAATCTATGTAAGGGTGTAACTTCCCTCCAGTACTTGAAGAGTGCCCATTTACTTAACACATTGATAAAAGTGCTATTGCCTCCTCATTAAAGCAGGTTCCCAAAGATCCTTTCTGATCCCAGTTTGAGTTATATGAATTTATTTTATAGCATTCATCAATTGGTAATGAATTCCAGTAAAGGTTTTCTGCCACATCTCCTTCATCTTTTTGGTCAAATGTTTACTGAGCACCTACTATGTTTCAGGTACTTGTTATTGGTATTGGGGTATCAAGAATAAACAAGAAAGACATGGTTCCTTCCTTCAGGGAGATGGGAAATGTTCTAAAGGAAAAAAATAGGGTGCTTGGAGACCTACCTGGCCAGAGGGGATGAAGAAGGCCTCCTGGAAAATATCACATTCTCACTGAGACTGGAAAGATGAACAGGAATTAGCCTGAGATGGCATCCATCGGTACAATCTGGATCAAATGGAATATTCAAGAAAGAGGGTATTTAGGTTAAAGTTCTAACTTTTTAATTAAATAATTAATTATACCTCCTTTATAAAGATAAAAGTTCCAGTACTCTCATAGCTATTTTCTCGTCTTACTGTTACAAACTCTCAATGAGGTGGGGGATTGAGAATGTACTATTTATTCTCCCCGGTTTTATAGACATCTTCGGTGCCCCCCATGTCCCTCAGCCCTGTTTCCATGCATACTGGCCCGGCTTCCCGCTGCCAGCACCTGAGTCCCTTTGTCTGACCACTAGTGTCTGCCCCCTGCCCACGTGGCAGCCCGGAAGGGTGAGGAATTAGCCACAGCTCTGAGCGTATGACTGATGGGGGTTCGTGTATGAGTGACCCAGCTCCTTCACCCCTTGGGCAGGACAACTCAGAGGCACGTGCTCTACTCTGGTACCTAGAGATCGCCAGGATTAAACCCCTCTTGCCCTCAGTGGTAGCTGGCTTGGTAACATGTCCTTTATTGGCTAGTTTCCTGTATCATCTCTTCATTCCTCTGCAGGTGTTTCCTGAGAGCACCTCTGTGATGGTTAATTTCGTGTCTCAACCTGACTAGGGCCTGGTGCCCAGTTGTCTGGTCAAGCACTAGTCTACATGTTTTATGAAGGTATTTTTTTTAATGTGATTAACATTCAAATCAGTAGACTTTGAGGAAAGCGGATCACAAAGCAGATGACCCTCCATATAGGGGAGGGCCTCATCCACTCAGTTGAAGGCCCTAAGAGAAAAAGACTGAGGTCTCCCAGAGAGGAAGGACTTCCGCTCCAGACGGCCCTCAGACTTGAGTTGCAAGAGCAGCTCGTCAAGGCCCCCAGCCTGCTGGCCTGCCCTGCGGATTTCAGACTTGCCAGCCCTTGAGTCCTTAAAATGAATCATAAATCTCTCTCTTTTTCTGTGTCCCTCGCTCTCTCTTTCCCTCCCTCTCTTTCTATATATATATGAGTATATATTCATACAAATATATATACATACACCCAAACGTATAGCCAAGTGACTTGCTGAAGTCACAAAACTACTGTGATATAGCGCTCAGCCCGAGGCCCTATCTCCTCGACGGCACCATTTCCACCCATGAAGACTGGGCAAACACTTGCCTCGAACGCCCTTCCGGTGTCCATGGCAGACACCATGAGTTGATCTTTCTTTTCCTCAGAAACGTTCTCAAGACGCGCCCTAGGCAGCCTTCCACAGTCAGTGGGGCTTGGTGGGCCAGAAGGCACCTGTTGGCCGCCCCTTTCTGAAACGCATCACCGTGCTTTCAGAATCTGGTAGCAGCTCAAGGTGTCTGCCTCTTTTTCCCACCTCTGGTGTCTTACCAGCCCCTTGAAGCTGGAGCCAACTGTGCCTCCCAGCCCCACCGGCCCCTGCCCGCCCCCCTACCACCACTCGGGTGCTGATTCAAGCCTGCTCTGTTTCCTGCCGGGCTGCAGAGACCGCCCCTCCCTGCAAAACCTCACACCCGGGGGCCTGGAGCTGGAAATGAAGCGTCACTCCTCGAGCCCAGATCTGCAGGGCCACTCACAGCTGAGTCTAGTGCGGCCCCAGCCAGGAGTGGACCGGACCCTGTGTTGATGGGCTGAGAAAGGGGTCACGTGGGTGAGTGGACACCTCCAGGCACAGTGAGTTAGTGCAAAGTCTCTCACTCCAGGGGCCTTTAGAGGAGCTGGCTGAGAAAAGAACAGAGTCACAGAGCTAGTCCTGTTATTCTCGAGGCTCCACATGCGAGCCTAGAGCTCATTCGCCTGTCCACCAAAGTGCTTCCAGAACCCACCAGCTCCAGAGACCACGCTCTGTTGACACTGGGCCGGGCAGCCCCTGGAAGATGGAGCCCCCATGAGCTCTGCTTGTGGTCATGGAAAGGCAGGCCCTCCCGAGGCCGACGGCAGGGCCGCAGCATGCACAGCCACAGGCGAGTGGGACACGGTGACGGAGACGGACACAGCCAGAGCCTTCCACGGAGGCAAAATAGCAACACAGACCCCGTGTAGAGAAGAGTTGGCCTTTCACAGGACTCTGGAGTATGACAGCTGGGAAGGATAGCCCCTGGTTGGGGAGACCCAGATCCAGGAAGGAGATTTGTCCCAGGTCACCTCATGGGGCACTGTCAGGGTCAGGGTCAGGGCTCGAATTTCAGTACTGAGAGGGCAGAGATGGAAACACAATCCCTAACCTGCAGGTCCTCATGACCTCGGCAAACAATGAAGAAATATTCCAAATAATTGTCCCGGACCTTGACACTTGCCAAGTAATAATTCGATTAACTAGCTGTTTGTTTGTTTTCAGAAGTACCCCCTAACTAGAGACCCGCTTCCCTCTTAATTGTTTCCACTCCGGCAGTGGTGGCCTGGGATGTGCAGAGTCATCACTTTCAAGAGAGTCCCACCTTCTCCTCCACCTTGTGGAGTTTGGGAAAAGAGGAGAAGATGCCAGATGCAGCCCGGGCGTGGTATGGTCTCAGCTCACCGAGGGCTCCCAACACCCAGCACGAGGAGCTCTGCCTCCCCCTTCCCCCCCCCACCCTGGGGGGAAACAGGCCCAGAGAAGTTAAGTGGTTTGTGCAAGGTCATCCAGCTCTCACGTGGCAGAATGGGGTCAACCGAGGCTCAGGTTTTCCCCGAGCCAGCTGATGTTCCAAGCAGACCCAAAAGAGGGGACCAGAGGACCAGAGATTGGGGGCTCCTCAGGAAATCTGGTTTATTTGCCAAACCAGAAAATAGAAATTTGGGGACCGCATGTCTCCACTGAGTCCTGGAGACCTCCAGTCAGATGGGAGGGCCTCGTGAGGAGTCAGAGGCGGGAAGCATTAATGCATTGGGACCTCAGGAGCCCCACATTCAAAAGGCCTGATGCGCCACCTTCTCTGGCAGCTCAGAGTTAAATCTACTGCTGGTCTTACCTGCAGCCCCAGGCCCACCGTGGGGCCTGGGGGGACCACACCAGGGGCAGGACCCGTATCAGCGCAGCCCGTGTGCACAGGGCCTCCCAGAGCCAGGACATGGTGACCACTGGATGCACTCAGTGGGGCTTGGCGTCGAGTCCCCCAAAGGCAGTGCGCCCGTGTAGGTGTTACAGCGAGGTCGGTAACCAAATAGAGAAAAGGAGAACCTTACCTCCAGTTGCTGCTCCTAAGTGAGCAAATCCCTTCGTCTGAGACCCCTAACCGCTAGGCAGGTCTGAGAGCCTATTCGTTCTCTGTCTGAACATGTGGCATTTATTACGGCGCACCTTGGATTAGGATTGTTGTGCCCAGCTTCAGCCCTGGCCACGCCAGTCTCCGAGTTCCCTCAGGGCAGCTCGTTGCTACCCAACCCGAGTCACCCTTCCTGTGTCGGGTGCCCAGAGTTGGCCAATCAAAACCCAAGACGCCCAGTTAAGTTGGGATTTCTGATAAACAACAAATCTTTGTTTAAGTATGACCCACGCGATATCTGGGACATACTTATAGAAAGCAATTATTCATTGTTCATCTGAAATTCGTATTTAATTGCGCGTCCTAGATTTTACCTGCAGCCCCCTTGGTGGCTGGTACCTGCTGCCGATACCGGGTGATGGAGAAAACACGGTAATATTCTGTTTCACCAAAGTATTTGGGGCTCAATACTACAGGCTGCCGCCGCGACATTTCTTCCTCTTGTGTCATTTTTGGAGGACGTTTTCGCCGTATCGAAAGCCTGCCTCGTGTGGGATGCAAATGAAACCCAGTCCCAGAGGGGGGAAAATGAGTTAGAAAGCAGTTAGAAAACAACCCCAGGGGATCCGAGACCCGCGCTTCATCTGCCGAGTCTTTTATTCTCGTTAATTCATAACAGTGTCTTTTAAATCCTGGACTAGAATTCGAGAACAGTCGGCGTGTGAGTGTGACAGTCATTACTCCTAGGACACGCCCCGTCCGCCAGCTGGGCGCCCTCCGCGCGTTCTCGGTGCCACAGCGGCCTCCAGTGGTCACCCGGGGAACCGCACGCTGTCGGCACCACCCGGCGAGGGACCAGAGCCTGGCCCCTGGGCTGCGGAAGACACGGCGTCCCTTGGCCGCCCAGGGGCCCGGGCTGGGTGGAAGGATCTCCGCCCAAAGACACAAATCCAAGTGCGCCACGTGGAGACAAAGCCGCGCTCTGCTGCTGTGAAGCTCCGACCAGACCAGGGTTATATTTCATCTTGCATGCCAGTGTACCATTGCTGACCCAATTTCACAGATGTTCTCTTCAAACCGGACTGGGCTTTGTGAGTAGTTTTAACTATCAAGCTGCGGTGATGGAAACGTCAAAAAAAAAAAAAATCCTTTAAATAGATGAGAGGCGGCTGGGCTCAGAATTGATTCTTATTCTGCCAGTTGGTTACACTCAAATGGAGAGCTGGGGGATGTGGGCAAGGCAAAAGGAGTGGAATTAAGACCCCCCCCCTCGTACCCGTTGCTTCTCACCTCCAACTAGCAACAGTCTTGCTTCATTTCCGAGAAAAGGAGGCACTACTGATCGGTTATTGAAAACACACACGACTCCCATAACCTTGTTCATTTTCATATATGTAGCTCGGAGCAAGGGGCTCTCTGCCTTTGATTTGAAAGGAATACAAAGAATAAAGGGAAATGAAAAATATGACCACAGAGAGGCGGGCGCTTGATCCTTCCGCGCACTCATACACACACACCTTGGTGCCTTCCAGGTACACACAAAGGCAATTTTTCACAGCTTTCGGCTGGCTCATTTGCACATCATTTCAGCTGAAATCTCCCTCCTTGGTGGGGACACCCACGGAGAGGAATGTTGCCCGGGGAAGCAGCCCTTGCCGGGGGGCCGTGCAAAACTGGACAGGGAGGTAACCACAGAGTAGATTTGGTAGGTTGGGTCTGAGGTCTGCTCCTCTAGGCTAGCTGCGAATTCTTGGCTGAGTGGCTTCCCTCCTCTGGGCTTCAGCTCCCTTCCTGGAATGAGGAGCTGCATGGTTGGCCTCCCGACTCTTGAGTCTGTAATTCTAGCTATGAGGCCTCTGGTCAAACTCTTAAAAAGAATTATTTTCATTCCTTCCTTCCTTCCTTCCTTCCTTCCTTCCTTCCTTCCTTCCTTCCTTCCTTCCTTCATCCATTCAGCAAACACATGAGTGCCTAAAATGTGCCACACGCTGGGTTAGAGGCTCAGCATAGAGAAATTCATAAGGAATGCCCCCTTCTAGAATGAGGTCATTGCAAAGCGACAGAAGTATCAGAGGAGGGGTATAAACCCAGGTGCCAGATGCCTGCTGATGGCAGTGTAAATTCGTGCAACCTCTCTGGAGGCCAGTTTGGCCCCAGCTCCCAGACTGCCAAATGCACACACTACATGAATCGGGAGCCCCAGACGCCTGACCGACTCTAGTTACCTAAAGCAGAAAACGGGTTTGTTTGTTTTTTAAAGCTATTGAGTCCCAGGGAACCCAAGGGAAGGCTGAAGGCTGCAGTCTTAGGCCCAGGTAGGGACACAGGTGACCAGGCAGCCGCCATGACCACAGTTGAAATCACACTGTAAAAACTGGCGACACCAGGGCCATTACCGTGGAGCCTGGCACAAAGCTGGAGTCGCCACAGTTCCCGCTTTACACACTCTGGGAGGAAGGCGTCTGCTTAGCTAGGTCAAGGTCACATGCCCACATTCGAGCCACAAGGGTGCCACAGGGAAAGCGGGCACCCAGCATTTTGGACCTCTACAGTAGCAAGTGGACTCTGCCTCCCCCCCCCCCCAAAGTAATAGCACGGCCAATTTCCCATGCAGACGAAGACACTTACGATCCCGGTGGCCGAAATTGTGACAAGTGTCCTCTACACACACCTTTGACCCGGAATTTCCAGTTCTACAATTTCCACGTCTGCAGAGAAACGTTAATGCTTACACAAGGGCACACAGATGATTGCACAGCGGTGTTCTCTGCGGAGAAACGAAATTGTAACAGCTGAAGGGTCGGCACTAGAGGCTTCGGGGGGTTCTGGACAACAATGCTGCCATTATAAAGATTGTCCTCATTCATTCTCCAAATATTTGTTACGGGCGTCTTCGGGAAGACAGGGTAGGAGTTGGGACAAGGAGTTGTGGCCAGTCGGCAGGGGCCAGACCCTGGAGGGACTGCATACACAAAGGCCAGGTGAAAGTATTTTTCTGCTTGTCCTCATTTCAGTGGGGAGCCATTGAAATATTTGAGGGTGGGGGAGATGCAAACAGCGGGCAGTAATACCATCAGATTTGCGTTTTTCCAAGATCATCTTTTCAAAGAACCCTGCGAACTGGAAGTGGTCGCATGTCCCAGTGAGAGGGGATGGGGACACAAAATGGTACCGGTAGAGACAGAGACCTGGACGGGTTCAGGATATACTCACAGGGGTAAAATCCACACGGTCTGCGGGTGGATGTCTACACCCCATGGCGCTGTGATGGCCAAGGCTGGGCAAAGCAGCAGTCTCAGTCTTAACCTTGGTAGAAATACTCATGTTTACTAGCTGAAGGGGAAGAGGAAGGAAACTCTGTGGTTTCTGCTTTTGTCTTCCAGGAAACTGTCACATGCTCACAAGGAAAGGCTTCAGATTTGGGTGTCATAGAAAGTTGGAGTTGAGAAAGCCCTTAGAAATTATGCAGCATGAAAAACAGGTTGTAAAATAGAAAAACAAACAGGATGTAGAATAGGGTCCAATGGTTTAATATATTCTGCCTAGGAAGGGCTACGCCAAGTAACTGTGCTGGTGGATTATTGCCTTTGCTTTTGTACATTTTTCTAATTTTTCTGTGATGAATATGTAAAACACTTTTGCAATAACGGAGAATCCAATATAGTTTTTGAAAAGAAATTACCTAGTATATAGAACTCCTCTTCTCTAGGGGGAGCAAACTGAGACGGGAGTCTCTCTGGACAGGGAGAAAGGAGAAATCCAACCATTACTAGAGAAGTGTTTTGTTGTTGTTGTTGTTTTAAATTCTTCATCTTGATTTGAAAGCTCCTTGCCCTCTTTAAAGATTTTCAAGGGGTGCCTCAGTGGCTCAGTCGGTTAAGTGTCAGACTTCTGGTTTCGGCTCAGGTCATGATCTCAGGGTCGTGGGATCGAGCCCCATGTCAGGCTCCGCACTCAATGCAGAGTCTGCTTGGGATTCTCTCTCTCCCTCTCCCTCTGCCCCTCCCCCTGCTCACTCACTATCGCGGGCACTCTGTCTCCCTCTGAAATGAATAAATAAAATTCTTTTTTTTTTTTTTAAAGATTTCATTTATTTATTCATGAGAGACAGAGAGAGAGACAGAGGCAGAGGGAGAAGCAGGCTCCCCGCAGAGCAGGGAGCCCGATGCGGGACTCGATCCCAGGACCCTGGGATCATGACCCGAGCCGAGGACAGACGCTTAACTGACTGAGCCACCCAGGCGTCCCGAATAAATAAAATTCTTAAAAAAAGATGTTCAAGTCTACATGCAAAGGGCCACTCACCTTGTGTAGTCAGCAAGTTCTTTTAATAATTGACTGTGTACTCTCCAAATCATAAACGTCTCAGGGACAGAAGGGGTCTTAGTAGTTAGTTCTCTGGCAAATGATTGCCTGTGTCGGCTCTCTGTCGTGGGGGCTGCCCTGGGCGTGCCTCTTGTCATTTCTGGCCTCTCCCCTCCTTGACGCCAGTAGCTGCCCCCTCTCGATTATGACAACCCAAGATGAGTCCGGAAGTTGCCGAATGTGCCCTGAGGGCAGAATGGCCCCCCACCCCCACAGAGAACCACCAGCCCAGGCGAAGCTGACGTACCTTAGGTGACAGAGTTCTCCAGGTGCAGGACCAGGCTCTCCCCACCACGAGCTGCTGTCCAAAAGCGCACCCCTGCAGCATCCAGTGCTGGTGTTTCCCTGGGGGCCGTGAGAGCTGCTCCGATCTCTCTGGCCTAGGGTGGTTCTGCAGAGATTTCAAGACCATGCCATGCTCTGCCCCTCATGCCTCATCACCCCCCGCCCTACTCCCAAGTCTTCTTTCCTCCAAGTTGAACATTCCTCCTTCAACGGTTGCTCACCTGACACGTCGGGGCTCCCGTGGGTCCGAATTTCCACGACAGCTCCAGGTCCTCAGCTAAACGCAATTCTCCAGGTGCTGGCAGAGCAGCCGACAGCCTCCCTCCTCCCGGATTCCCGGATGGAGCCAGACATCGCTTTTACTCCTGGCACCTACATTGCATGAAGTCCCGCACTGAGCCGCTGACCAAAATGAAGGTTCATTCGGACACGTGACACTGCTCCCTTGGGTCATCCCTCCTTAGCACCTTGGTCCTGGGGCCCAGTTGTTAGGCCTACATTTATCCTTCTCAAACTTCACCAGTTCACAAGAAATGGGTACCCATGCTTGCCTCTGAGGACAGAGAGCTGGCCGGGCGTGGGATGAAATAGAAAATGCCTTGTTGTTGCATACCTGTGTGTGCCTGTTAAACTGCGGACCAATAAACTTGGTGTATTGCCTCATCACAATGAATAAGTCAGCAAATAAATCCACTGGACATACTTCACCTGCTTAGATGGACCCAATCCTCCCCGCCTGTCCTGACCCATTCAGAAGTTTATGACGTCTTCCGGTGTTCTCACTTTCTTCCCCAAATGTGATAGGCATGCCTTCCCAATCTTCACTCAAAGCCATCGATAAGGAAAGGTGGAAATGACAAGCCAGGGTTTGTTAAAGCCCTTTTAAGTCAAAAGCACTAAGTGGGCTCTTTTCCAGTTGGCACCCCACGAACCCACCCTTTTCCCTCAAGAGGACAAGTCAGCCTTCCTTTCAGTGGTTTCCCTAAATGGAGGCCTACCCGATTGGTGACCCCCCTTCCTCCTTCTTTCTGGGGAGTCTCTAACTGCAGGGCAAGCTGAGAGAAATCAGCTGCCACCAATAACTCGGCTCCTTCGGAACCAGCCCCTCCCCCGCCCCCCGTGCCTGGCCTGGCCTCCCACGGGTGGGAGCAGGTCGGGTACTGTAAGGGGGCGAAACTGCACGTCAGGAGGGAGGTCTGTTAACCGGCTTCACGGATTTTCAGGCGGCATCAAGCAGTCCCAAAACAGCAGCAAGAACTGCACACACAATGATAATGGCAAATTTAATATGATTTATTCATACAATAACTCATGCTGCACTTAACACAAATACAAGGATACCTTTTTCAATAGTGTGGAAGAGATGAATTCATAAAACCTGTTAAGTAAATAATGAGTTTTGAATATAAATCACCTGCAAAGGTTCTTTCCAAAGCACACCCGAAACGACAATAAATTAGGGCAAGGGTTTTGTAAATGTCAGCCTCAGTCCTGCTTTAAACCGTCTTACCCGCATAAATCACAGTCCCTGACTTTTACAGACAGGAACACACAAAAGCTGCTCCTCTCTCTGCCCACGTCCTAAGTCTGGCTTCCTTGCAGGTGCCAAATACACTGGACAGCAAGCCTTTGTTCCCCACCGCCGGCGGGGCTCCGCTCCTTCCGCCTGGGCTCTGCCACACCGCCCCCTGCGTGCACCTGCAGGTGGCCTCCCAGACACCAGAGCCAACCCAAGCCACGTTTGTTTTCTCCAGCCTGGAATCACCCCCATCAGAGGCCTAGGACCGTTGTCCGGAATCCAGAGATCCCCACCAGTGGCTGCCAGCGATCCTGGGTGGGACATGGAATAACAGCCCCCAAGCAAAGCCCTTGAGGATGGGCTCTCCACCACATCAGACTGCCTGGACTTCAGCAAACACTCGAGAGGAAAACAGCATCTGCCCTACCAGGTAGGTAAGTGGACGGGATATCAGCAGGAGCTTCAGGAGCACATGGGAGGCAGGTGCCAAGAGCAGCGGGGACTCTTACCCATCACGGCAACATTGTAGGCGATCTGAGGGCACCGACTAGTGACAACCCTCTCAGCTTCAAGTTCTCGTGTCTCAAGTCTCCCAGGAGAGACTGCCCGGGCAAGGTAAGGGGACACCGAGTGCACTGGGGCGGGAGGGGGCTGGGCTGACAGCAGGCTCAACCACGATGGACTATACCTCCGGCCAAAAGAGATACTGGGCGGAGCCAAAGGGGGCAGCTGGGTTCTAGTTCAACGCGCCATCCCAGGCCAGAATTCAAGAGACTCCTCAAAGGAGCTGTAGTGTGAAGGCTGGACTTGGGCAAAGAGAAGGGATGCCCAAAGCCCCTCACACAGTGAGGGCTGACACTGTCCCCATTAAACACTAACTCCCCATGTCCCCCTCTCCCCGGCCCCTGGTAACCACCATTCTACTTTCTGTTCCTATGAATTTGGCCACTCTAGGAACCTTACAGAAGTGGAGTCATACAGTATTCATCAGTCTGTGTCTGCTTTCTTTGACTTAGAGCAGTATCTTCAAGGGCCATCCATGTAGTGGCCTAAGTCAGAGTTTCCTTCCTTTTGAAGACAGAATAATGCTCCATTGTCCAGATAGACCACATGTTGTTGTCTCTCCATTCGCCTCCTGATGGACACCTGGGTTGTTTCCACCTTTTGGCTATTGTGAATAATGCTGCTGTGAACATAGCTGCACAGTTATCTGTTCCAATCTCTGCTTTTAATTATTTTTGAGTATATACCCAGTCTTAATCAGTTAAAAATGTTGGGGGTGTGTGCTGCGAGATGAGCGAGGTGGCTGGAGGAGCCTCACCCTGGCTACAGAGGGCAAGATTTCTCTGAATGATGGCAAGGGGTGACCTCACTGACGCCTCCTGGGCAGGGTGGAGGAGGGAGGAGCAGAGGGAGAGGGACAAGCAGACTGTGCTGGGCATAGAGCTCGACCCGGGCTCCATCTCACGACCCCAAGATGATGACCTGAGCCAAAATCAAGAGTCAGACGCTCCACCGAGTGGGCCACCCAGGTGCCTCGCTAACATTATTTTAGATCACAGAAGCAGGATACAGGATTGGATGTGATAGATTTCATCTATGTAAAGACACAAATGTCCTTATGTGTGCATATGTATGTGGGCAGGAAAAAGAGCGGGGAGAAATGCAAGAATGTCACAATGGCTGTATTCTGGAGGGGGCTCTTCCTCTCATCCTCACCATTTTCCACATCTTCCACATTTTATACAATGAGCATACGTGACTCTGATAATCAGTGAAGAGACGGGGTAGATGAAGTATAAAACCGAACCACAAAAACAGCAAAGGAAAATGAATATGTGTTCAATCTCCAGATTGGGAAGGGTCTCCATGTTTAACAGGAAAAAAAAAAAAATCAGACAGGAAAAGAGCAATTTGTTTATTTTAAAAAGTGAAATCCATAACCAAAATTTAAAGGCAAATTCACATGACTGGAAATACACACACCCAACAATTTTACAAAGAGAACAATGATCAAGGTCACTGATAAGCAGAGAGTTACAAGGTCAAACAGGATACCACTTTCACCCATTATCATTAGGGGTGGGGGCTTTTTGGTTTTATGGTTTTTATTATTTGTATGCTTGCTTTATTTTTAGTTTTACTACCCTAAGGTAGCAGAAGAGTGGGGAGAGGGGCCAAACAGAGAAGCTTTTGACAATTTGGCACAGAGAGACAAGCCTAAGGGAATAATTTGAAATACATAAAAATATTTTATTCGCCAAGTTGTTCATCACAGCATTATTTACAATACCGAAAATTTGGAAATAAGCTGAATTTTCAATCATTGAAAGAAGGTTAATTATGAAAAAAGCTACACAATAAAATATATTACCATCAGTATAAAGCATCTTTGCAGAAATTTGTAGTAACCACATATAATATTTAGTGAGAAAAAGAAGAATATAAAACTATAAGATAAAACACACAGGATGACCACAGCAATGTAAAAAATTCGTAGCCCAAAGAAGGCAAGATATTAAGTGACCATCTTGGGGCAAAATACTGATGCGTTTTCTTGCCTTTAACTACATTTCTGTTTTCCAGTTTTTCTATAATTAACACTTTAACTTTGCGCTCAGAAAAAGATACCTTTTTTCCAAAGTGGCCACAAGACTCATTAGCGATGTTCCTGTTCATTTCATGCCACGACGCGGTCTAGAGTCACAGAGTGCCAGCCTCATGGAGATGGTGGGGGCGGGGGAGTGAGCGTGAAGAATGGTCATGAACGGCGAGGGAAGGGGACAAGCTAGGGCGGGCAGGGAGGCAGGGATCGGCAAGGGAGAGCCAGGGACCAGCGTGCACACTGGTCGGCCAAGGAAAGGGGCTTTGTGGAGCCAGGGAAGACTCTGACTGCTCAGCGAAGGTCTGTGTGGACCCCGTAGTAGGCACTGACGGTGTTCGCAGAGGGTGGGGTCAAAGAGGGAGTTCAGGAAGACACGTGGATTCTTCAGGAGCAAGGGAGGAAAGAGGAGGGGAGGTAAGCTACGTGGGAAGTAGGTGAGAGGGCTGGTGATGGTGATGGTGATGGCGATGGCACTAGCCCTGGGGGAGGTGAGCGCCGAGGGCCAGAGGGCACACTCCCCGTGCCGCGCTTCAACCAAACAGCCTTGGCGCGCCTCTGGACAAGCCTTTGTGCACGCAAACACCGGGTGGACAATCAGCCCCCGGGCGGAACTTGCCAGCCGCTGGGTGGACCCGGCTCGCGTTCAGAGTTAGTCTAGGGCAGCTCCGTTCCACTTTCTGCCACGATGGAAAGGTTCTAGATCTGTGCTCTCCAATAAGGCAGCCACTAACCGCGTCAGGCTGATGAGCGCTTGAGATGTGGCAAGCCTAACCCAGATTCTGCTTGGGAAATGTTTATTTCATCTTAATTCATTTAAACAGTCGCGTGTGCCTAGTGGCCACTGGACAGCACACACCGAGGAGCGGTGATTCTCAAAGTCTACTCTCGGGGGGAGCAGCGTAGTTTGTAGGAAATGCACATTCTCAGGCCCCACCCCAGCCGCGATGACGCACAAGCTCTGTGGGCGGGGCCCCGCACGCTGAATTTTAGCAAGGCTTCAGGTGGCTCTGACGCACCCTCCCGTTGGTGAGCCACTGAAACGGGGCCACTCAAATTTCCTGGGCTCGCTAGTTCTGGTTTCACCCGCACTGTATGCAAGAAGCCCCGCTCGGGTGAAATGGGGGGGGCTTTCTACAAACCATGAAGAAAACGTGCCCAGCTCGGGGACACGAGAAGGGCTGTGTGGAGCCACAGAGCTGTGCTCACTCTGGGCCGAGTCAGGATAAGGAATGTGGTCAGCGCTGACGTCTGAAAACCAGACCGTGGCTGTTCATCGCAGCGTGTGCGGGAGACGTGCAAAAGGAAAGAAACTGTGGCTCTACGTTGGGTTCGGTGTCAAAAACAGTAACCACCCATAACCTGTGAGACGATCTGGAAGAGCGTGCCACTGAACGGGAAATGCAGGCTTTGCTTCTAACAGGAGAGAGGTTGTAAAGGGAGGCCGAGAGAAACCAAAAGCAAAGGAGAGCTGAAGCACTCGGCCAGTGTCCTCGCATAGAAGAGAGGAGACAGAAGCACTTCCGGTAGAGACAGATCGACACACAAAAGCGCCCCGTGTAGACCCAGCCCCAGATGTGGCTTTGGTCACACGGGTGAATTACTGCCAGAAGGGCAGCCGCACCCCCGACCTATCGGTCACTTCACTCTTCTCTGGCACAGTTCAGCTTTCAACTTCAGCTTTGGACTCTCTGCTCAGCGGAGAGCCTGCTTCACCCTCATTCTCTGCTCCTCCCCCCTGCTCGTGTTCTGTCTCTCTCATGCTCTCTCCCTCTCAAATAAATAAATAAAATCTTTGAAAAAAAAGTGGGGGGGCGGGGCGCCTGGGTGGCTCAGTCGTTAAGCGTCTGCCTTCAGCTCAGACCCTGATCCCAGGGTCCTGGGATCGAGCCCCACATCGGGCTCCCTGCTCAGAGGGAAGCCTGTTTCTCCCTCTCCCACTCCCCCTGCTTGGGTTCCCTCTCTCGCTGTGTCTCTGTCCAATAAATAAAATCTTTTAAAAAATAAAAAGAAATAAAGCGAGAAAAAATGATGGGGTGTACACACTGCGGCCAACAGGAGCAACAAACGGATGTGAAATAAAAGCCCGTGTTAAAACTTATCATTATAACTGGGGAGCAGGAGATAAAGCTAAATACACTGAAAATATGTCACGAGGAATTTACAGACTAGATTGTAAAAATCTTAGTGGAAGTGATGAGAGCGATAAAGAGGATGAAGAAGGAGAAATAAAGGGACCAGGGAACCCATCTACTAGTAAAGCTGAGGCTTCCAGAAGAAAGATGAGCCTCAGGATCGGGAGAGATGAATAGGGCCCTTCACTCTTCAACTAGAAACTGCTGTTGCCAGGACACTAAGTCACTTAATCACTTCGAAGATTGCTGTGTTACCATATATACCTCTGCTGTAGGCTAATTAATAAAAAAAAAAAAAAAAAAAATTCCTGAAATTACTGATTTGAAGTCATCTTTTACTATAATATCTTGCCTTTTTTGTTACAATTTAATACACTTAAGTAACTTAACCTAATTTGCTGAAGAATTTTCTTTCACAAGCATTTACCTTTAAACACTGAAGCACTTGTAAAGAGAGAATTACTAGAAATAAGTCACTTCGATACAGGGACTACGTAAGATGTTTATTTAGAATGTGGTTGACTCCTCTGATGACTACTGGTAACTGACCAGCTTCCCCGTGTTATAAATATGAGTTGTGACTACCCCGTCCTTTTTAAGATGATGTAGGCTAAGCTTATTATAACTACCACCTGCCTTTCTGGTTACTTTCATATTTAGGGAATACAGAACTATGTTCTGGGGGATTAGAAATTACCTAATATTATACTAAATGAAGTTTTCCCAATGCTCAAAATAATTCAGAATTTAATAAAATTAGTGTTGTCTTTAATTAGCAATTAAAAGTAGAGTATTTCCTGCCTCCTGGATAAATGGATACCTGCAACCAACCATTCCTGAAGAAGGAGAACACTAACAGTTTTGAGTGACTCAATTCATGGATACAGTTATGCCTTTAAATGTTTTCCACTGTGAATAACAGTGCCTTTCAATAGGTGATCTTTGAGATCAAGGGTCATATTACTTGCTAACAAATTATTATTTGGGCCAGAAGTTCCTGAACATTTCTAACTGAACTTCCCAAATATCTCATGCCCCTAGTTTACTGAGCATTATTTATTATTTGATGTAGAAATTCCACATAATCACTTCATGCACATTATACCTCTGGATTTTGAAAATTTGCAATCTTATTAACAAAAGTTGAAGGTAAGACTTTAAGGCCCTAGCATCTAGCATTATTTAACTGCACATTTTACAAACATGAAACCTGAAATATTGACATAATATTTTGAATATATTGGGCTAAATAATTAAATTATAAACAAAAGAACCAGGGACTTCATGTGAAACCTAATGTGACCAATGGCTACTTTTTGAAATGCACTAAATTCCAGAGATAATTACAGTATTTCTTGAGTACAGTGTTATGTTTGGTTATTATGGTCTTGATGGCTAAAAGCATGACAATTTTCAGTTGCTCCCTTTACGCTTATCCACTCAATAAATAAGCTGTGATTGTCCAAAAAAGGAAAAAATAGTTCAGCCTAGCCCAGTCCGATTACCAAGGAGAAATTAATAAAGACTCTAATAAAGAATCAAAAGGTTAGGCTATTACATAGTCTTAGGTCAAACTGTTGACGCATGCTTTGATTGCCTACCCCTCAGGTTGCTTCCATTATGGGTGATCACCAAATGACCAGCCCTAACTCCCCCTCTCCCCAGGTGGAAGGGAGCACGTGATACCCACCCTCCTCGCTAGTTGGCAGGAGTCAAGGCATCAGTGATCGGAGGAGGTCTCTGCCCTGGGAGTCATTATACATGTTGTGGTCCTGCAAAGGGTCAGAATCAACAAAATACAGTTCCCCTGCGTGGACGTCAGAAAAGTTAGCCAGAAATTCATGGGGATTGAAGCCAACCCACACAGTGTACCGATAGTCTATCGTGCGTATGGAATAGCCCATGACTTTTATATCTTTTAAGCTCGGCTTGTCAGAATTCCACTGGGGAGAATCTGCAGGCCGGGGGTACTGGCTATAGGCAATAGACTCACGGGGATTACCACGAAAGTACGGGTCCTCTTCCAGGTCCTGGAATCGGAAATGCTTCACAAGGCTCTGGCCTTCTCGGCACCGCTCGACATGAAATGAGGGAATGGGACAGCGAGGTGGCACATGCAGTCCCGCAAGTCCCGCGAGTGTGGGGGAGAGAGAGAGAAGTTCCACGAGGTCTGTGACTTGCCGGCCTGAAACGGGAAGCAATCCAGCTGAACAGACTACTTTACAGAAGCCTGCACAGCTCACAGGATGAAGAAGGGAGCATGTCTGGGCTCCACAGGTTGTCTTTTGTTCTCTTGCATTTATTTTGGGCCCACGAGTTTAGGAACAACGCCAACTTGGCACCTCACCGCACAAGAGGATGCAAAATGAAGGTGCCCACAGCCGGTTGGCACTTGTAAAAATCTGTGACTTTTGGAACCATCCGTGTAATCACTGATTCAGGCAAGGATCACCAACAGAAGCCCTAACCATTGGGTAAAAATCTGTTGGGGGACAGGATATTCGGAGTCTCAGTAGTACCACCCTGCAGATCACTCCCTCCTGGACATCAGCACATGCCCTTTAGACTGTGGCAGACTACAAACAACATCACGTTTACCATCTTGATGTTCTGTAGTGTCCCGTTCAGGGGCATTAAAAACATCCACCCTGTTGTGCAGCCGTCCCCACCATCCATATCCAGAACGCTTCTCACCTTCCTGAACAGTCATCTGTCCTCACTGAACACTCCCTTCCCATCTCCTCCTCCCACCAGCCCCTGGCACCCACTATCCTACTTTCTTGTCTCTATGAACTGGACTCCTCGCGGGACCTCGTGTAAGTGCAATCACACGGTATTTGTCCCTTTAGGACTGCTTCCTTCCATGACCACGATGTCCTCGAGGTTCCCCCATGTTGTAGGTGTCAGAATGCCCTGCCTTTTTTAAGGCTGAGCAACATGCCACTACACGGAGAGACCACGTGTGGCTTCTCCATTCATCTGGCAATGGACACGGGTTGCTTCCCCCTTCTGGCTATTGTGAAGGATGCTCTGAACATTCATGTACAAGTTTTTGCTTGAATACCTATGTTTAATTCTGTGGGATATCTACCTAGGAGTGGAACTGTGGAGTCACATGGTAACTCTACGTGTAACTTTGTGAGGAACCACTAAGCCATTTTCCACAGTGGCTGCGCCATTTTACCTCCCCACCAGCAATGTGAGGGTTCCACTTTCTCCACGCCATGCCAGTGCCGTAGGTTTCTATTTATTTTGAGAATGGGTATGAAACAACATCTCATTGTGGTTGATCCATCATCTTTAAAGTCTCAATCCTATACTTTATGTTGATTCCTGTTAAAACTGATCTGGGCTTTGAGCCATCATTCTGGCCTTTCTGGATCTTTAAGAGTTAGCTTTATACAGCCCAATTTTATTTCCTACACATTTGGTAAGTAAAAGAAAAAGAAAAGAAGTAAAGCAGCTTAAAAAGATACTTTCTACAATGGCAAGACCTGGCTGGCATGACCACCTTCATCAGGTGATCAAATCTGGCACCACTAACAACAGCGAAGGCCACCATGAAGTGCCCCCACTGTGACCCCACCTCACGTGCAGTGCACGTGTCAAAAATGTTTACCCTGAATCTAGTCATGAGGAAGCAATGAGATAAATCCAGACTGTGGGCTGTTGCAAAGACAGCTACCTGGAATGCTTGTAAAAAGATGAGGGCAGGGAGAAATGGGGGCCCAGATCACGTCAGGCCTTGTTGGCCATCATAAGGGCTTTCACTCAGTGAGACAGGGGCACGGAAGGCTCCAGAACAGGGCTGTGACACCCCCTGACTCGGGTTTTGACAGGATCACTTTGGCTACTGTGAGGAGGAAGAACTCCAACGGGCCAAGGGCACAAGCAGGACGACTTCAGGAAGCTGTTGCAGGAATCCAGCAGGACATGTGGCACTGTGATCCAAGGTGGCAGCATGAGGCGGTGAGAAGCAGTATGGCCAGACTGCATGGAGAGCGATAGGCTTGCGGACAGACTACATATCACATATGTAGGGAGGATGGGAGACAGGCAGGGGTCAGGAGGACTCCACAATTTTTTGGCCTGAGTAAGCACGGCCATTCCCTGAGAGGGGAAAGACGGTCAAAAGAAAGGCTTACAGTGAAAGGCCAGAAGCCCAGCTTGGGCATGTTAGACTGGCCAAGTGGAACAGGCTGTTGGAAATCCCAGTCCAAAGTTCAGAGAGGAGATAGAGGCTAGAGATAAAATTGGGGAATAAACTGGGAACAGTGCAGTTACATGAATTTACAACTTGCTGAACACCTCCCCAAAAAAGTTTCAAAAAACATTCTCAACCTGTCAGATTTCTCCAAGCAAACAGAGGGCTATAATCATGCCCTGATGGTTTAAGCTTTTTATCAATGACTTGAAAGAAGACAGAGTATGCAGCATACAAAAATCAAATGTAGAGAAAATAAAATAGGGCCATATGAAGCAAACTTGGAAACATCCAGAAAGGCCAGAATGATGGGCCAGAACAACAACAACAACAACAAATCAACAAAAATCAATATAAAGGACAAGATTTAGATGTTAAGTGGATTTAGATGGATTAAATGCAGAAGTCCAGAAAGGGGCAACCTGGTTTTGCAGAGTTCATGGAAAAAGTACTCTAACTCATACACAACTCGTCTCTGTGCTGAGCAGATCAACTCAAGAAAGAACTGGCAAAGAACCTACACAGGTCGCCCCATGCGGCAGCAAAGGGTATCTTGTTCCAGGGACACTTCTGGAAATGTTTTCTTTAAACTGGAGCTTTGGGGAAAGCAGAGACCAGGATAACCATGGGTCTATCACTACTGTGAAGGAACTGCAGGCCTGGGGGTTTCCACCTAGAGAGGAGAGGTATCAGTGTCGTTTGCAAGGCCGGGACGGACTGACACGTGGAAGTCAAAGTAAACGTGCCCTTCACTGCTGGGGAGGGCAGGGCAGAAGCAGAGTCACCTGGCAGACCTTATAGGTCTAGTGGCTCACTAGACTGCTGAGCTGCCAATGTGGCAAATGCCTCCCTCACGAAGGGCTGCGTCCCTGCCCGAAGGGTGCGGGTAACGGAGTTCTGCTCATCTGTCGGGGGCAGGCTCCTGCCCTGGAGGAGTCTGCCGCCCCCTTCCTCTGAGCCTCGGAGCACACGGTCATCTCCACCACGACAGTCCTCCTCATCCTGGGGATGCTGCCTACTCCTTCGTCCCACCCCCTCTCCAGGCTCCTCATGGACCGGGGCCGTACGTGTTGGCTCCGGCCCTGCCACTCCTCCCGGACCCAGAGGTACTCAGGAATGCCAACCCTGGACAGGAAGACAGGGCTGGGTAAGGCCCGGGCTATGAATCGGTGAGATGGTTTGCATATAAAGTAGAGGGAGTTTACTATCAAGCAATATCACTTCAGCATATTTTATACCTGGCTCCATCAATTCCAAGACAGAATCGAAAGGGTCGATGTAAGGGAAAAGCTTCTCGCCTGCCTCTGGAAGCGGAGCTGTCCTCCCGGGAACATAGAACATCAAGGGCACGCGAGTAGTGACGTCAAAATTGCTGTATTTGGCCCACTCTCCATGTTCACCTAGAGCCCACCCTGGTTCACAAAAAGCACAGAGTAAGAGAAAACAAATAATGACATCACAGCTCAGCTTGTTCATTTAAGATACCATTTCACTCCCTGCTGTAGAAACCAGAGGAAGCAAAAACTCATCACATAGGAGAAATTCCTCTGTAATTACCACAAACAAGGTGATCTTCCCTAAATACTGCTTTATTTGCAGTTAGACATTTGTCTTGAATGAGGAAACCTCTAGAAGGAAAAAAACATACTAAATTCCCAAACAAAACTATCTTCTTTTAGCAAGCAACTAACACTTGCACCCAGCTTGGGCTCCGAGGGCCCAGCGCCCCCATCCCCCCAACCCTGCACGCAGGCCAGGCCTCCCCTCCTGAGAGGGGCTCGTCCTGACTGGGCGGGGATGCTGCCCTGTCCTGTGCTGCCCTCTCTGGACACAAGTCCCACGGGTTCCACTTTCCACTTGAGGGGGTGCACCACCAAACCATGAACTGCGATGCTGCCACATCGCTCACCTTTTAAGAAGGCAGAGATATCTTGTTCAATTGTTAAAATAAAGCACAGACCAAAAAAATAGAACTTGATTGCAGACCCTTAACCTTCATGAAAAACACAACCCTCTTAACCCTGATTGAAAACCTTCCTTGCAAAAGACAGCTTGACCACTCGAGCTGGAAATTTCTAATGCTGCTTCTAAGCACCCTTTTTGATATAAAAAAATATATAAAAAACAGAGATTGCACCTTGAGTATTTCATGTTACAAAATAACCAAAGCCACATAAAGCTGCCATGTATGGATTCGAGAGGCTTTTGTGGTTTGGAGGCAGGGAATCTCAGGAGGGCCATTTGAGAAGAGCCATTTGTAATCAATGCAGCGGCCTTAGAGCAAAGAGAGCTTCTGAGTGGGCCTTGCCTTCTTCCCGGGCACAGCGGATTGTGCTGGCGCTGGGACAGGAAACTGAGCACTGACAAGAGGGGTCAGAAGTGGATGGCAAACCATTAGGGAGAGAGCGAAACATTATGACACCTCCGTATATAACAAAATAATGTGGGTCTTTACAAGGCTTAAGGTAGGCCCGTGAGAAATCACATGGAGAACTGTCCGTGACATCAAGTGGAAAAAGCAAACCAGGGAACAAAAGAGTTGATAAGCACAATCGATCCTGCCTCGTCCCATGACTATATATTACATACATCCCCACGCCCGCACACACCACAGCCACCTGTCGCTGCACAACCAAAGGTCTGTCAGCACCAGGTCGGCCTGGGCAGGTGGGATAAGAGGGAAGGGCAGGGTGCTCTGGCCCTACATTGTATGCTCTCTATCCTTTTTTCTTTTTACAACGACTATACGTTGATATCGTCCCATTACACAGTTGACGATACTAAAGAACCGTTTTCTTATCTCTAAGTATGATAATGGTAGTATGATTATATTTTAAAAGAGCTAAATTTTTTAGAGATACTGTTCAGAAACCTAAACAACCTGGGATTTGCTTCAGAATAATTTGGGGGGAGGGGAGGGGTGAGGATGAGCCAAACAAGACCACCGGGAGTGGGTAACTGGGGAGCACAGTGATGGGGACTGGGGGTTGTTGTTTATCCTCTATTCCTGGACATGTTAAAAATTTTCCAATTAAGAAGAATCTTTTTAAATAAATTGTTTCCATTTTTGGAAAAAGTGGGAAACTGCCTTAAAAGAGAGAAAGCATTGCAAGCCCCAGGCTCTTGGCAGAAAGAATATAGGGACTGGGGGTGGAGGAGTGAAGTCAGGTCCGAGGGCCTTGCTGGGCCGTGCCAGGATTGTTCCGGATCCTCCTAAGAAAAACTAAAAGTCCTCCAACCCTCTAGATTGGAAGCATGGGTTAAAAGGGCTCCCCATACAAATGAAGGGTTCCTGCTGAGTTCATCCAGAAAAAAAAAGGTTCCACGAGGTCCCCACCCAAGCATCCAAGATGCTCCTTGGACCCAAAAGGGGCCCCACCTCTACGGAGAGAGGTCCCAGGACTAACAGGCCATCATAAAAGCACCTCAAGACCCCAGACTTGGGGCACTGCTGATTCCCAAAAGAGAACACGCCTGTGTTGAAGGCAATCTAGAAAAGCATGTTTTGCAGAGAAGTCCAGGTGCTCTGAGTGACTCCCCAGGGGACCGGAAAATGCTTACCGTGATCGGAGACAAATGCAATGATGGTGCTGTTAGCCAGCTGGAGATCATCCAAAGCACTCAGAAGGCGGCCAACCTGCGCGTCCAAGTACGAAACGGAGGCAAAGTAGCTCTGGCGGATTTTCCGCTGCACGTTAAAGGAGGAGAGTGATGCCACTTTAACCGTGTGCACAGAGCCGTGTCACCTCTGCTGATGCCCTTGACTCACTCAGCCAAAACATAAAGCACATTTCCCCCCCATCTGTGTCCCTGGGCCCACATGCTCCTGGCGAAATCCAGGGTCCACAGCAGATCCAAAAGGGAGATTCTTTTCTAAGCAAATCAGATTTCACTTTAGGGCACAGGTGACAGTGGACGGATGTGCCACTTACTGTCCCTTTCTGTCTCCTTCACCTATTCTTATGGGTCCCAGGAGGTGACCATGTAAACTAAAACGCACTCCTCCCCCCCCCCCCAGTTACTCCAAACTCTGCTGAGGGTGGCACCAAGGACCCAACGAAGTTCTATTCCTTCCCCAAGGACCAGAAACCGGGGGGCTTAGAACAAGAGACAGCTACTGAGATGCAGCGGTGGGCAGAGCCACGCTCTCCCCCAGGGCTCTGATGGAGGGGCTCGTCTCGTGCAGCTGCTGCTGGTGGCTGGCAGCCTTGGTGTTCCTGGGCTTGTGGCCGCATCACCCCAGTCTCTCCCTCCATTCCCCCATGGCCTTCTTCCCGGGTGTGTCTCTCTCCTCTTCTTATGGGGACACCCGTCATACTAACTCGAGTATGACCTCATCTTAACTAATGACATCTGCAAATGACCCTAGTTCCAAGCAAGGCCCCATTCTGAGGGGGTCAGGACTTTAAGTTTTCGAGGAACACAACTGAGCCCATAACAATGGCCATGGCTGGGTCTTTCCTCTGACTACCTTTTAACCCAGCAGGACGGCAACTGCTTGTCCTCACAGACTGTGGCTTGCATGTGAGGCTCATGTCTAACAACCTTCCAGCAGGCAGGAGAAGAGCAATGGAGGGACCCAGGCTGGAGGCCAAGGGAGGCACTGAGGCGATTCAAGGTGAGTTGATGCGATCTGGGCTTCACGTGCGTGAGTCTGACAACAGCCCAGAGCACCTGTCAGGGGATGAATGGTGCTAGATCAGTGCTGGGCCCGTAGGAGGAGCTTGACAGACACTTGTTGAATGAACAAATCGAACCCAGACCGACTGCAGTGGTCATGAAAGACATGACAGAGCAAGAGGGCAGTACGGATCTGAAGGGAATGCAGGGAGATCCAGTAGGAGTGCGGGCAGTGGAGGAAGCCGGCGGGGAAGGAGATGAGGATTCCCAGGCTGACTCCAGGTTTCTTGTTCAGCTGGTGGCACCATTCAATGGCATGGGGAGCACAAGAAGAGGAGGAGGGGGAGGAAGGAGAAAAGGAAGAGCAGGAGTGGTGGCGTGGCCCCATGGGTCCTAGGAAGCAGAGGTCTCCACAGGCAATTGCGTGGCAATGACCCTCACAGGCAAGTGGACAGACATGTCTGAAATCAGGAGCAAGACTGGGATAGGAGGAGAGAAGGGGCAGGAAGGTTCCAGTGGGGGCCCTGGGGCTGACCCAGTGGAGCAGCACCTCCTAAGCAGCAGACACAGAAAGAGGAGGGGGGCAGAGAGGGCCCAGGAGGACCGGTGAGGGGGCCAAGGAGGAGTGGCACCAGCCAACAGTGAGAAAGCAGCAGGGACTTTGGGAAGGTTAGGTCCCACAAGGATGAATTTTATTTGCCAAGGTCAGTGCCGACCTAGGTAAGAGCGCTGAGTGGGCTGGGGAGGCAGGAGGCTGGGCAGAAGCGAATGAAGAACGAACGGACACTAAGGCCACATTTCCCTCCTTCTCCCTTGAAGGGCAGGTGCGGGCATGGTGTCATCTGCTGAGAGATGGTGAAGAGGGGTGTAAAGGACAGGAGGTGAGCAGCCGCACGGGGCAAGAGAGTCCTGAGCAGAGAGCCCTCGTGGGTGGACTGCTGGGGCTGGAGGCTGGGCCTGTGTGTCTCCACCTCAGGGCTGCACGGATTCAGTCCAGCAGTCTCAGGACCTTGGGCTTGAGAGCAGAGTGGTGGCTGGACCGTCCTGTGATCGGGGCACAAGTATTTCGAGGGGCTGGCGAGAACAGTAAGCCACCTGCCCAGGAGCGAAGCCCAGGGGGAGAGGAGAAGTCCCCACTCACAATCGCCAGGAGGCGTGTGGGGAACGAGTATGTGGAGTGAAAGGGCTGTGAGAAGAGACTGTGGTCAGGGTGGTGACCGAGGAGGAGCCGGCCTAGGAGGTGACACACCCCCGAGGGTGGGCCCTGAGGTCCCTCCCTCCCGTGGAGCAGAGCGAGAGGGCTGGAGGCTGAAGAGGGCAGAACTGAGAGGCTCAAGGGCGCAGGGAGATGCGGCCGGGGCGCAGACACCCAGAGCTGCCAGAGAGCAGTGAGCAGGGCCCAAGTTCAAGGAGAATGTGGGGCAGGGAGCAGCACGCAAGCACACCAGGGAGGTCCTCTGGGCGGCAACAGCACCAGTGGGCGGGGGGGGGGGAGAGGGCATCTGAAGGAGCCCTCACATGAGGCTGGCACCATCCTAGATGTTTTCTCAGGTTCGCTGTGCTCCCTGCTGGAAACCTTTCTCCACCTCGTTTCCGTTTTACAGATAAGGAAACAGCCTCAGAGAGGTAAAGGGACTTGCCAGGGGCCGCGCAGCTGGTATGGGGGAGAACGGGAATTCGAGCCCAGGCTGTTAAGAACTGACAAGACAAAGCACGAGGCTCTGGCATTCCGTGTCTCCAGTGGGGAATTTGGACTCCCCATGGCACTAACTCTGTGATCTGGGCCAAGTCACCACACCGCCCTGCCTGTAGTTTCTCCACCTGGACAACAGGGAGGGCATGTACCCCAGTGGGTTTCCATGGGGACCAGAGGAGATGACACACAGAAAACACTAAGCACCCTCCTTGGGACACAGTCCATTTTAAAGGGACATTTTAAGTGACCGGCACTAACAAGGCATCCGGGTGCAGGCTCGGAGATGCCATTCGAACAACCCTGCTCTCAGAACCCCTGTGACGGGAAGTCAGGGACAGAGCCACGTGATGAAGCCGCTCCCTTCCCAACTCTCACCACTGCCAGGTGAACCTCGGGAGTCCCACGGACACAAGGGGCGCACACCCCTCACCACCCAAACCCTCACTGTCCAAACAGCTCTGACTAGCAAGAGACGCCTGGATATTTTGTTTTGTTCTGAACTATACCCTATGGCAGTATTTGCAGGCTTCTGCGTGCATCCAAATTGCCAGGGGTGCTTTTGCAAATGCCAGTTCTTAGGCCCCTCCTCCAGCTCCCAATCCCCCAAGTCTGAGTTGGGCCAGGATGCTGCACTTCCAACAAGCCCTCATGGGGATTCTGATGCAGGTGGTCCAGGAAGCACCCTTTAAAACCATTGCCCTCTACCTTTCACTGCAGGCTGCCTGTGGAATATTCCAGAAAGAGCACTGGTCAGCATGTTTTCTGCACTCCAGGGAGAGGGTGACTGATGAGTCAGCTGAGGAGTCTAACTCTGTGGCTACTCCGCCTCCACACAATGGCAAAGGGACATCAGATGTTGCAGCTGGATGGCACTGGCCACGTCGGCGCCCTGGCTCCCTCTGCATCAAGGCCCTACTCAGTGCACCACCAGCCGAGAGTGATAGGTGCCTGCGTAGGCCTTCCCACAGAGGGGCCGTGCAAGTGCCAGCAAACTGAACATTTGGGGCTGCACGGTAGCCACCCGCCACTCTACAGCTGATGAACTGTCACATGAATTAAACAGCATCCCCCATGAGTCAGTGAATGGGTCATCCAGACCTCCTCCCTACCCCAGTGCCAACATCCAGTCAATCACCACATCTCCAGATGCCCTCCCCCCACCGCTTCTTTGCAAGTGGAGACACGGCTTGGGAGACGATAACCACCCAGCACTTCCCATATCCTAAATTCCTCCAGACCACCCCCAGCCCCAGCGCCTCAGAAGACACCTAGCACAGAGAAGATTCTGAGTAAGACACGATAGGTGGGGTGCTGTCACCGATGACATCATGCCATACATAAGAGCCCAGGAATTCCCCCAAATATGTCCCTGGTACCTGAAAATCCACAGGAATTGGGCCATAGGGCACACTGAGGTTCAAGGCCTGGACGTCCTCCCGCTTCCTGATGTCCATCCAGGGGTTGTAGGCCACGGGAGGGAGGCCAGCAGGGACGTGGGGGTCAGGAGCCAGGGTGATGTTCTCCAAGGGATACAGCTTCTGAAACTCCTTGGGGGAAAAGCACAGAAAGACACCAGGTTGTCATTCTTTCAGCAAAGGCACAAGGCTGGGAATCTCCAGGTCTTTCTATTGCCTTTTCTCTAAGCCCGGGATGTGTTTACACGGTGACTCACTGACACTCCCCAGGTAGCTTCCCCTACCTGAAGGTCAGGCCTAAGGTCACTGTCACAAGATGCCCATGGTAATGAAATCATGCCACTTGTTTCCTATAAACCAAGCAGCAACAGCTCTTTTCTCATACAAATCAACGTCATCCTATTTCTGTCCCCACTTCCTACTTCCCCTCCAGCTGGAAAAGGGGTAGGGGGTATTTCCAGTTCCCAAAACCTCCCTCAGGTTTGGCAACTCCTCAGGAGTGCTCACAGAACTTAGAACAGTCCTACCTGCGGCTACCAAACACAATCAGCAAAGGGCAAAGCCACGTGAGCGAAGCCCAGGGAAAACCAGGCACAAGCTTCCAGAATCCTCTCCCAGTGAAGTCATACAGGACGTGCTTAATTCCCCCAGCAATGAGTTGTGTAACAACGTGTGTGAGATGCTGTTGCCATGGAAGCTCATTAGAGCCTCAGCACGCGGGCTGTTTACTGGGGCTGCCCACCCAGGCCCCCTCTGCCTGCACATATCGACGCCACAGACTTTAGGCGGGAGAGCAGGGGTGTGCGTAAACAGTGTGGGCACAGGGAGCCACTCCTCGCTTGGGGAGCGGTGCGAACTCTCCCAGGGTCCAGGTTCCCAGAGCCCGGCCAAAGGCCAGCCTTGCAAGCAGGCCTTGCTAAGGAGAGCAGCTAGGCCGGCTAGGTGAGCTCCTGTCTGCACAAGAGGCAGAAGTGAGTCTCCCTCCGTCAAAGGGGGACAGATCCTGCTAGGAAGGTGAGATCCCCTGGGCCAATTGAAGCATCAAAGAGCACGCCTTTGGCTCTCCACTCCCAACACAAATGAGGGGCATTCTTTACAAAGTCAAAAGAATGCGCTGCTCAGGCCCAGGGAAGACACAACAGGGAAAAACTGAAAAAGATTTTTAAAAAGAAGAGATTATACACTCTAAATGATGGACAGGTGAGCACAGCACTCAGGTTGCAACGAGCAATGCAGCACCCTGTGTGGAAGGGGTCTCACGTGCCAGGCTCAGGGGGAATGCCAATTACTGAAGAGGGCTTCACGGCCCTTGGAATTGTGCCCCAAGGACCGTCCCTTACCACAGGCATCAGCGGCCAGCTCTGACTTCTCCATGTTGATGTTACCGTCCAACCCAACACGTGCTCCCCGAGTTCAAGGAAAAGAAATAAAACCCTCCAGTGGAGAGGGAGGAAGCCGAGCATTCCCAACAAGATTCTTACATGCCCTAAGCCTACTTCTTAGCCTTGACCTCTGAATCCCATCTTCATGCCACTAAGTACAATAGCACCATCAGGCACCCCTGGTGACCAGGGATGGCAGGACATGGCCCCACTACACCAACCCCTCCTTCAGCAAATGACACAGCTGTCACAGAGGTGTGGGGTCAGCTGTCAGGCAGCTCTTCACCTTGGGGTATCTGAAGGGGATGTGCGGCTTATGATACCCAACAGCCAGGAAGAAAGGGCGGGCCGATGTTTTCGTCTTTTCCAACAAGCGGATGGCTTGCTCAGTGCTCTGTTTGTCAGGCAAGGTGCCCTCTGGCACATCCGCCACATCCACGGGGCAAAGCAGGTTGGCGTGGAGTTCTCCATCCGGCCCCCTACATGTCTTTCAAGACAAAACATATCAAGTCAGCTCTTTAAATGCAAGAAAGAGAAGTCAGGAAGGTTGGTGTGCACGCACAATGGATTTAGCATTCACAGCAGCTGCCCTCTAAGTCCGCCTCATGTACCCTGGCCGGGCACACACGAAGGAGAACTGAAACAGAGAAGCATCTCCTCTTCTCCAGGCAGAGGCCAGAAATCCCCAGCACTTAGCTTCTTGCTGTTAATCTTCTGTCTCCAGGTCATAATTAATTAAAGGAAACCCATGGAAACTAATGATCAAAACAAATCTGTCTCCAGCTCAATAATTTAAAAAAAAAGCCAATTAAAAAATGGGCAAAGGACTTGAATAGATGTCTCTCCAGACAAGACAGATAAATGGCCAATAAGCACATGCAAAGATGCTTCATGTCATTATTCATCATAGAAATGCCAGTCAAAACCACAGTGAGCTACCGCCCCACACGTGCTAGGATGGCTAGAAATTTTAGAACTGGACAATGACAAGTGCTGGCGAGGACGGGAAGAAACTGGCACCCTCATCCATAGCCACTGGGGGTGTGAAACAGGGCAGCTGCTGTGGAAAAACACGCCGGCGGTTCCTCAAACAGTTAAACAGAGCGTCATTACATAACCCAGCAATTCCACACCTAGGGAGACACCAAGAAAAATGAAAACCTAAGTCCACACAAATACTTGACCTAGCAATTCTACCCAAGAGAACAGAAAACTTAAGCCACACAAAAATGTGTCCATGAATGTTTGTAGCAGTACTGTTAGTAGTAGCCACAGAGTGGAACCAACCCAAATGTCCACCAACTGGTGAATGGATAAATAACATGTGTTCTACCCACACAATAGAATACTATTTGGCTATAAAAAGTAACGAAGTTTTGGGGCACCTGGCTGGCTTGGTCGGTAGAGCATGCAACTCCTGATTTCAAGGTTGGGTTTGTTTTTTGTTTTTTTTTTTAAGATTTTATTTATTTCTTTGACAGAGAGAGACACAGCGAGAGAGGGAACACAAGCAGGGGGAGTGGGAGAGGGAGAAGCAGGCTTCCCGCTGAGCAGGGAGCCCGATGTGGGGCTCAATCCCAGGACTCCGGGATCATGACCTGAGCCGAAGGCAGACGCTTAACGACTGAGCCACCCAGGCGCCCAAGGTTGGGGGTTTGAGCCCCACTTTGGGTGTAGAGATTACTTAATAAAATCTTTAAAAAGAAAGTAATGAAGTTCTGGGGTGCCTGGGTGGCTCAGTTGGTGAAGCGTCTGCCTTCGGCTCAAGTCATGATCCTGGGGTCCTGGGATGGAGCCCCACATCGGGCTCCCCTGCTTCTCCCTCTCCCTCTGCCTGCCACTTCCCCCTACTTGTGCTCTCTCTCTCTCTCTCTCTGTCAAATAAATAAATAAAATCTTTAAAAAAAAAGATCGTAACACCCGTCTCTGTCAAGTCATGATCACAGACAAAACCCACAAACTTCACTGTATAACCAGCTTGAAAGAACGTGAGGTATACGCAACAGTTAAGCTTAATCCCGCTACACAGGGAAAAAGCAGTTCCTCTTCAGAACAGTACCCCTTTCACATCCTTACCTTGGTGTTTTCATACTTTTCAGAGGAGGGATGATAAGGTGGAATAGACCAACTATACGGAGAATCATCACTATAATTGGAAGATATTCCTTAAGGGGGGGAAAAAGAAAGTCATTAAATAAAACCTGAAGGGTCCTTCAATGCCCTCCCCACTCCAAATCAAAACTTTGTGAACAGCTACAGAAGTATCATCTCCCTTCTTTGGGACTTTTTCCTCATCTATAAAATCAAGAGCTTAGGCAGATGATGAGAAGTCCCCATTAAAGCCAACTCTCTAGGTTTCTATCTGAGTACTAGGCATCTGACCTCCCAGTCCCTTAAGCCCTGGCAATTCATGCTAGGCTCTGAGGAAGAAACCCAAAAGGGTAGGATCGGCCAGCCTGCTACAGCAACGCGGCCCTACAGAGCCCTTGCTGGAGCCTCTCCCAGACCCTACAAAGAGGCAGCAGCACCACCATGCGCCAGGTGCAGAAGGGGAGGCTCAGGGAAGGCCAGTGCCTAGACTGATACCAACCACATATTAGATAAGAGAGCTGGGACTCAAACCCAGGCCTTAGGACCCCAGGTTCAGTGCTCATTCATGAAGCAGAAACCCGGCCCTAAGTGCAGCAGTTTGTAGTCCATTTGGGAAGAGAAAAGAACAGTGAAACTACAGAAGGCTGGCCAGCCATCTAGAGAGCAGAAGTGCCGTGTAAGTGGGGGGGGCCACAGAGGTGATGGGTCAGCGAGGGCTGTGAGGAGTCGGTGAGGCTTGTGCGGGATCTGAAGGGAAGCGTCGCCTAGCGGGATGAGACAGGAGGAGCAGAGACGGTAGTGTAGGTAGAAAGAACCACAGGAGAAAGCGTCACCAGCATAGTGACCGTCAGGCTCCAACAGGCAGCACCAGGCAAGGTGGGACTGGAGGGACAGGGGGCGGTGGGTGCAGGGCTTATCAACACAGCAAGCACAGTGGAAAGAGCAGCGCGGGCCAACAGAACTGGGTTCAAATCTCAGCACTGCCCCATATTACCCGTGCAACCTTGCACAAGCTCCTTGACTTCCGTAAGCCTCAAGTTCCTCCTCAAGCAATGATGCTGATGCTAAAACCTCCCCCAGCCTGCTGCTAAGGAGAGGACTGTGGGAGCGGCCAGCACAGGAACTGGCACGTCGCTGGCAGTCGATCAATGGTAGCTGCTGTCTTCCTTGAACAGGTCCCTGCCTCGCAGGCAAGGTCGTGAGAACAGAGACCCAGCTGAAAAACATGTTTCCACAAGGACTGCAGCCTAAGCTCTCGTTCTCTGGGTAAGACATGCTGCTTACAGCCTGATTCCCCAATCTAATAATCAACACCACTCGGGCCTTCCTTAGCCTCCCTTCCTGAAGCGCAGCCTTCCCTCTGCCCTACTTCCTCTTCTCCCCAAACGTGTCTCTCCCCTCCTGCTGTGCTCAGTCAGGCAAAGGCTGTCAGGGTGTAAGCGCCAACTGCGGAAAGTTCTGATGGTGGGCTTTTGGCGACACACGATTCCTGACAGAAACACTTTCCAAAACTGGGCCCCACTTAGCCCAGCCAAATGCTATCCTCAACCTGGACTGGCCAGCTGGGTACCAGAAGGCTGCTGAGCCTGCTGATGTCACCAGTGAGCAAAGGCAAAGCTACGGAAAACGTTCAAGTCCTCGTCCTTAGCAATAAGCACTACTGTCGTATAAAGTGGGCTTTCAACCCACTTTCACACCCTTGAACTACCAGAACTGGGACGCTACCCTGGGAGGTAATCCAAGCAGCTATGACTCATTTGCCAGGGAAGGAATCTGAGGCTGAGAGAGGAAGAACGATTTGCCCAAGGTGAACTGCACAGCTAAGAAGTGGCAGAGCTGGGACTGGAACCCGAGAGCCCGAATCCCTGGTACCGCTGTCCATCGGTTCCCTCTACAGAGATGTTCATCCCAGCAGTACGTGTGACAGTGGAGACCTGAAATCAACTTGAGACTAAAGTACAGTGGATTTGTATGTGAGACGACCGTGCTGTTGTTAAAAAGTGACATGCACGAAGGGCAGCCATATGGCGAAAAGTTTGTTTAAAACGTTCACAACATAAAACTGTATACACAGGAAAATCTCAAATCAGAAAAAGAATACGCCTGGAATGAGGGAACATCAAACTTCAGCCCTCCTCAGTGTGGTGCAATTACAAGTAATTCATATCCTTTAGTTTATACTTTCCTTTTTTTACCCCCAACTTTTTGTCAAATAACCATGCATTACTTCAATAGGTTTTAAAAAAGTTTTAAAGTTTGTGTTTCAGCATTCTCATTTTGGCATTAAAAAGAGCCAGTTTATCAGGCCGTGTTGGAAGTCAGCACTGGTGGCCCCTGGCACCCTTCAGGCCTTGGGCACCAGCTTACACTCCTCTTGCTGACCTAACTCACAGACGATGGGCAGCCGCGCCCAAGTGCGGGCCTCTTCACTGGCAAATCCTCATAGCCACCCTGCTCTCCTTTTACTGACAGGGATCCCGGGGCACAGAGGGTCAGTCAGGTGCAGAGCTGGACTCGCACCCAGCACTGCCACCTCCCCAGCCAGTGCCCTTCCTTCCGGCTGAGAAGCCAAAGGAACCAAACAGCACCACGACTAGTTGCCGAAAGAAAAAAGTCCTACTACCCTTTTTCACTTTCGGTGAGAACATGAAGCTAAGGTGAGAAGTAGTATTTTGTACAAAGACAGCAGTGACTAAGGAGGTGTCCACCCAGCCCAAACAGGCCTCTGCAAACACAGCCCCAGCCCCCAGAGGGGGATTCCAGCCCTTGGGCACAAAACAGAAAAGAACCCAGATTTTGGACAGCAAACAGTACCAGGGTGAAAGACTTTTCCAACCGACATGGTCACGTAGCCATTCTCCTTGAAGTACTGGGGGATGGTAGAGAAGTTTCCAGCATGTACCCTCCAGTAGGAATTGAAGTCATACAGGCGGGTGGTGTCTGGTCTCCTCCCAGTGAGGAAGGACACACGGCTCGGGGCACACACTGCTTGCTGTTAGGGAGCAGAAGCAGAGGGAAATGTCCTCAGAGGCAAACAAAGTCTGGATGCTAAAAGGTAACCAGGCAACCTCAAGAGTCCTCAGCAAAACAGCTTGGCAGCTGAGTCATGCAGATCAAAGCCAACCAGTGGGACAAGGGCCTCACTCAGACACCAGGAATAAGTCTTCCCACAAAGAAGCAGGAAAAGACTCAGCCCCTCAAACAAGCAGATGTTTGTGTCCTGTGTGCTGGTGTCCCACGGGTGAACTGAAGCAAGGGTCTTAAAGGCTGCCCCGTGAGGGCAAGCTGCATGGTGCTTGCCCAAGGTCAGTTAGCAGACCTGAGAGTGCCATTCTGCAACACCCCTTCCTTCTCAGCATCAGGCAATCCCCTTTGGGGAAGACAGCTGGGCAGGACCATCCTGAGCATGTTAGGGTCAAGGGACAACCTCTGCCCAAGCTTGAAGGCACAAGCTTCCTTGCCGGTACACAACCAGATTTTCTCTACCACCATTTTCCAGAGATGCCTGGCCCAATCGGTGCCATCTAACCGTAGCTGGAAGGACCCCATCCCCTAACCCACTGCACAAAGCACACACCCACACCTAGAGGTCCCCAGACATACCTGGGCAAAGGCATTCTGGAAGAGGAGGCTGTGGGATGCCAGCTGGTCGATGTTTGGGGACCTTACGAGCTTGTCCCCGTAACAGCCCAGGGAAGGGCGCAGGTCATCCACGATGATTAGAAGGACATTCAGAGGAGCTGTATGGGAGGGAGGAGCTTCAGTGAGATCACCTGCACTGACAATGAACCCCCAGCCATGGTTGGTGCTAGGGTACTGAGTGGCCCTAGGCTGGCCCCTGCACCCTGGACAGCCCCGCCAACCAAGCCAGGGAGGGGGAGACTAGGGTTGTGCCTCAGGGAGGGTGGGAGTAGGTGCACAGAAGCTCCAGTCCCGGGTGGCAGAATTAGGCTCTGAGCATGGCCTCAAGCCTGGATGAGGGAGGGAGGGAAGGATAGAGGAAAGGAAAGAAGAATTTAGGGAGGGAGAGAAGGATGGGGGGGAAGAAAAGATCGTAGGAGGGAGGAAAGGAAGGATGGATGTTATACGGAATAGTAGATGGGACAGAGACAGGAAGTTAAGGATGGACGTAGGCAGAGGAGGAGGTAGGGAGACCGCAATCTGAGCGAGGGCTAGGGCTGCACCTATGGTCCAGTTGCCAGGCGCCGCAGACTCAAGGGAGGCGCAGACCGAGGCCAGGACTAAGCCAAGCCAAAGCAGGCACCAGCCGGCCAGCAGCATTTCTGCCCCGGCGCGGTCACTCCGGGGCGACGGCGACAGGCTGCGGCGGACGGGCCGGACGCGGGCCCCACGTCGCCGACGCCGTCTGCGCGAAGCGGCCGCCGCCGGCCCCACAGGCCCGGGCACCGGGGCCCGAATGCTAGTGCGCCTGCGTGCCTCGTACCCGCCCCGCCCCCTAGGGGGGCGGGGCCTGCTGGCCCGCGAGGCCCCTGCGCGTAATCCCGGCCACAGAGGGCGGGGCCGGGGTTCGAGCGCCGAGCCAGGAGCGCGGACCCGGCCCCGCCCAGCTGAGCCGTCCGCCTCACAGGCCCGCCCGCCCGCCGGCAACTACCGCCTTGGGGAGCTGCCGTGAGAATCTTTCCGGGTGTTTCCAAAGATTTGCGATGCAACCACTGTCCTTAACCAGCAGTTTTCTGCCTCTTTGCCTTTGCTTGTGTTATGCTTTCCACCTGGAAGCCCTTCCCTTCACCGTAAATGTCACACTTCCTCGCAGACCAGCCCAAATGCCATTCTCTCCTCCATCTAAAAGGAACCCCCTTTTTTGGAAGATTTTTTTCATTTATTTGACAGAGAGGGGGGGAGGGAACACAAGCAGGGGGAGTGGGAGAGGGAGAAGCAAGCTCCCCGCTGAGCAAGGAGCCTGATGTGGGGCTCCATCCCAGGACCCTGGGACCATGACCTGAGCGAAGGCAGACATTTAAATGACTGAGCTACCCAGGCACCCCTAAAAGGACCCCCTTTTAATGCATTTGTTCAACAAGTACTTATTAAGTACTGCAGATATGTATACCAAGCTCTGCTGGTGGCTCAGGAATTCTAAGTCCCTGCCCTGGTGGAACTTGCCGACAATAAATAACCAAATAAAAAACGGCAGTGGGCATGCCCAGTCTGGACAAAAATAAGGCAAGGAGGAGTTGCTTGTTATTGTCTGTAGGGTGGCCAGGCAAAGCCTCATTAGTAAAGTGACATTTGAACAGAAACTTGAAGGAGGTAAGGGAGCAAGCCACACGGATGTCTGCAAGAAGGGTGCTCCAGGCAGAGCGAGCAGCCATTGTGGAGAGCCCATGTGATGGTGTTAGGGGACAGCACAGAGGCTGGGGTGGTTGGCAGTGAACTGGAGATGGGGAAGGCATAGGAGATGGGAGGAGTGAGGGTCCTAACTCCTTCCATGGCAAGAAACCTGAATTCACCGTCTGCCTGGGACTGAAGGTTGAGAAGGACATCACAGTCCCTCTCTTCCCGTCTCTGACTCACCCCCCACCTCCCAGTGAAATTACCTAACACAATGCCAGGAAGATTGCAGATCTCTCTCTCTCTCTCTCTCTTTTTGCATACAGGAATGCATAAATACTAGTATTGTTATTGGGGGCTTCCTATAACCCAGGCAACATGCTTGTTTTCTTCTCACAGCAACACTGTGAGCTAGATGCTACTACTATCATTCCTATTTTGTAGCTCCAGAAATTAAAACTCAAAGAGGCTACATCACTTAACGAAGCACACACAAGCAGGAGGTGGAGGAGCAGGGCGGTTCTCCATGAGAGGCCTGCTTCCTCAGGAGGGAACCAGAGCCCGGTCATCCCAGGCAGCCTGCTGCCAATTGCTGCCCCACCTGCTTTGCTCTTTCCTCAGGGACCCGCGTGGGCGGCTGTTCACACCAGAGCCTGGAAGCCACGCTGCAGCGTCTGCCTGCACTCCCCACACCAGAGCATGCCGGGTCCCTCAGGGTAGGCCAGCTCCAGCCAAGGACCCAAGTTGTCAAGCCTCAGGTGGCACCTCAGCTGCCCCTCCTCATCCTGACACTTCCCTTGTATCAGTGGCTGCTCAGGGTCTTACCCTTTCCCTCTCAAAAGTATGGCCTTAATGTTTCAGGAAACTCTGAGCCTGGTGTCAACAAAGACTCCGGTGGATGTTTAGAAAATTTCTCTTACCCTTTATTTCCTTTCCTTGGCATCTGCAATACTTTCTCATAGCAACAGATGTCTCCCGTGAGCTTGTGAACTGAGGACCTTATAATATCATACTTGTCTTTATTGAAAAGCCATTAATAAATAATTATTCACTAAGCCCCAGGGTTAACCAAAGAAGGGAATGAGGCAAGTCACACACAGTTCCTGCCTCCAAAAAACATCTGTTCTTTTGTGGACTCCTTTCAAGTTGGCAAACATTTCCTGAGCCACCCCATCCAGGCCCGTGGGCATGGGGCGGGGATATATGAGGAAGAAGGAGGCAGACTGGCCCTCACCTGCTCCCCACCCTCCACCCCCGGGAGTGCACAATCTGTGGGGAGGAGGACAGCAGCATAACCAGATCGCCGTCATACAGGTGGACTTCCGATTTGTCAGAAAGAAAAGTTTCTCCAGAGGAAGCAGTTGGATGTGAAGACAAGTTCATGCACTCCAACATTGATTCAAGCGCCCTCTGACATACTGTTGAGTTGTTGGAGTACATCAAACTGGAAAGCCTGTTCTGTTGAACAGCTGGGCCTCTACTGGCAGATATGAGGGACCTGATATGGGGATATATGATGCATTTGAGATGGAGGCTCATCTGGATCTTTCTGGGAGAGTTTAGATTTGAATAAGGGTGAACAGCTAGCATTCATGGGCAGCTGTGGTGGACATACCTGAAAGTAACCCCCGAGGAGTCACACCCTTGTATAATCCCCTCCCTTTGGGTGTGGGTAGAACCTGAGCTTCTAACCAATAGAATATGGCAAAGGTGAGACAGTATTTCACATCTGTGACTACATTTTGATGTACGTATAAGTCCATCTTGCTAGCACATACGAGACTTCTCCTGCTGGTCTTGGAAAAGCCATATTGTAACTGCCCCTGGAGAGGGCCACATGGCAGGGAACTTTGGAGGGTCTTTATGACCGGAGGGTGGCCTCCAGCCAACAGCCAGTAGGAAGCTGAGAACTTGGTCCTAGAACCACAAAGAAATGGATTCGGCCAACAACCGCATGAGCTTGACAGAGGACTCTGGACTCCAGAAGGGAATGCAGCCAGGGTATGTGACGCTACCCAATTCTGGGCAGAATGGATGGCCTCTCTGTCCTCAATCTAGCTATGGCCATAATCAAAGAAAAGACTGAGGGAAAAGGGGATGTCTTCCATGTTTCAACAAAGCCCAGGAGGCCACAGACACAGCTGAGATTGAACTTGCAGGGCAACTGGAGAGGCTTGGAGGAGGAAATGCTGAAGTAGAGGGACATACGATGCAGAAGACCTGAAAGCGAAAGCTGAAGACTCACTCTGTTGGCCACGAAGCCCCATGTAAGGAAAAAAAAAAAAGCAGATTTTTTTTTTCCCAAGTAGTTACTTATCCCAACAGACCAAAATATGAAACACCCTCCTAAATATCAAGGCCATTCACATGGTAGCTTCAACTCACTGAGAAGTTTTTAAGGGAGCAGATTGGTTTCCCTAAAAATGAAAATATCTTGTCTCCCATGTCTCCTGATTGGCACCACTTTGTAACTCTGTGCCTACATGAGATTTAATAGGGGCATCCAAAGAAAACAGCCCCAGTCTTTCTATACCGAATATGTACAAGCAAGGAGTAAATACGTTTCTGGAATATTAAAGAAATAATTATTGGTTCCACCCTCCAGTTCGAGTTAGTGAACCAGACATAGGCATTTATTGTCTTGTACGGTCTGCGTTCCTCAGAAAGCTGACTAACACACAGTTAAGTGTGCGGGATGTCTGTCGGCGAGTGCCTTTGGGAGAAATCCGTGTAGAAAGGATGAGAAGGGAGCAAGAGTGGGAAGAAGCGGCAGTTGAGCTGTGATACGGGCCCTGGCTAACCCCGTGGGCCAGTCTAGAACTCGAGCAGCCCTTCAGAGTCGTCTCAAGTTAGGCCAATATGGCCAGATATGTATACATCACCTTCATAAGTCATTGGACGCAGCTACCCTGGGAGGGGTCCAAGCCTGGGCAAGGTGGCTCTCTGCAGCTGCAGCAAGCCCTAAAGGGGTGGACAGCCTTGAAGGAGGTGCCCTCTCAGCAACTGGAGCAAGAAGGCCTTCGCCGGAAGGGGGTTTAGGTGGCACATCCCTCTGCCCACCACACCTCTTCCTCCTTTTAAAATAATCATGAAGGAACAAAAACAGTATAACCTGACAGCAAGAAAGAATGGGAAAAGATGCTCAAGTTCATCAGTTCTTAGGGAAATGTAAATCAAAACCACAAAGAAGTAGCACTTCATACCCACGAGGATGACTGTTATCAAAAACTCTTACAATAACAAGTGCTGGTGAGGATGTGGAGAAAAACGGGAACTCTCATACACTTGCTGGTGGGAATGTAAAATGACTCAGCTGTGGCAGAAATAGTTTTGCAGTTCCACAAGAAGTTAAACATAGAATTATCATAGGCTCAGCAGTTCTGCGCTTAGATATATACCCAAAGGGTTGGAAAACTGGTACTCAAATTTGTGTACATGCATGTTCATAACAGCACTATTGACAACAGCCAAAGCTAGAACCAGCCAAAATGTCCATCACCAGATAAATGAATTGCGGTCTAGCCACACGGTGGAATATGACACAGCCATGAAGAAGGCATGGAACCCTGGTGCGTGCTGCAATATGGAGGACTCTGGAAGGCATCATGCTAATGGAAAGAATCCGGACACAAAAGGTCACATATTGTATAATTCCATTTACATACAATATTCTGAGTAGGTAAATCTATAGAGAGAACACACATTGATGGTTGCCAGGTGTTGGAAAAGGGGTTGGGGAGCAACTGCTGAACATGTACGAGGTCTCCTTTGGGGCTGACAGAAATGTTCTGGAACTAGATAGAGGCACCACTTGTACAACATTGTGAATGCACTAAATGTCACTGAATTGTTCACTTTAAAATGGGTAATCTTGCCTTACATGAATTTTATCTCAATTTAAAGAAAGGAAAAGATGGAAGGGAGCCTGCAATGGCTTAAGAATTCCAGCAAATTCCCTGAAGCTGCCACAGTGGAGACCAATGAAGCCACAGCTTAGAATACCTACAAAGGGACTTCAGCTAAGGAGGGGGCAAACTCAGCCTAGCCAGTCCCCCAACTCACAGAGAACAGGTATAAGTAGAAGTAAGGGTAGAAGTAAGGAATGGGATTAAGACCAGAGAGATTAATTGAAGGCTTCTTTTTTTTTAAGATTTTATTTATTTATTTATTTGAGATAGAGTGAGAGAGAGAGAGCCGGGGGAGAGAGGCAGAGGGAGAAGCAGGCTCCCCACTGAGCAGGGAGCCCAATGTGAGGCTCGATTCCAGGAACCTGGGATCATGACCTGAGCCGAAGGCAGACGCTTAACAGATGAGCCACCCAGGCGCCCCTAATTGAAGGTTTCTATGTGGATGTTAATCTCGTGCCATTAGGCCCAAAAGCCAGTATTTAACCCAAGAATGGAAAAAAGAAGGGTTCTTCTCTAAATAAATTGAATAAAGTCTCTGGGGAAGACTAGGAAAGCTGAGTGGGTATTGAAACCACCAGAAAAACCCCCACCTCTCCACATTATTACATTTTGGTGGGCCCCCACAAAACTGTCGGCTTACTGCCTCTTCATCTTACAACAAGGCCTGCAAATCAATAAGTCCCATGGCCACAGAGCTGCCAGTCTCATTCATAAGCATAATCAGACAACAAAGAAAGGCTAAATATTTGAGGATGGTATACAGGATGACAGAGAAATATCAAGAAGTAGAAATAGCAAAGCTGGCCCTAGAGGAAAGAGATGATTAAGGGACAGAAAAGAACAATTTAAAAAGGACAAACAAAAATACCTTTTATTGGGGTGCCTGGCAGGCTCAGTATCCAAAATCTATAAAGAACTTCTTAAACTCAACACCGCCCCCCCCCGCCAAAAAACAAATAATCCAGTCAAGAAATGGGCAGAAGGCATGAACAGACATTTCTCCAGAGAAGACATACAAATGGCCAACAGGCACATGAAAAAATGTTCAACATCACTCATTATCAGGGAAATACAAGTCAAAACCACAATGAAATACCACCTTACATGGTCAGAATGGCTAAAATGAACAACTCAGGAAACAACAGATGTTGGCGAGGATGTGGAGAAAGGGGAACCCTTCTACACTATTGGTGGGAACGCAAACTGGTACAGCCACTCTGGAAAACAGTATGGAGGTTCCTCAAAAAGTGAAAAATAGAACTACCCTGCAACCCAGCAATTGTCCTACTAGGTATTTATCCAAAGGATACAAACATAGTGACTCAAAGGGGCACATGCAGCCAAATGTTTATAGCGGCAATGTCCGCAATAGCTAAACTACGGAAAGAGCCCAGATGTCCACTGATGGATGAATGGATAAAGAAGATGTGGGGTGTGTGTGTGTGTGTGTGTGTGTGTGATGGAATATTACTCAGCCATCAAAAAGAATGAAATCTTGCCATTTGCAACAACATGGATGGAACTAGAGTGTATCATGCTAAGTGAAATAAGTCAAACACCATATGATTTCACTTATATGTGGAATTTAAGAAACAAAACAGATGAACATAGAGGAAGGGAAGGAAAAAGAAAACAAGACAAAATCAGAGAGGGAGGCAAACCATAAGAGACTCTTAACTATAAGGAACAAACTGAGGGTTGCTGGAGGGGAGGTGGAGGGATGGGGTAATTGGGGGATGAGCATTAAGGAGAGCACTTGATGATTTGTGCACTGGGTGTTGTAAGCAACTGATGAATCAGTAAATTCTACCCCTGAAACTAATAATACACTACATGTTAACCAACTTGAATTTAAATAAAATCTTTTAAAAAATACTTTTTCTTTTATTAATATCCTCAGAAAGATTTGAGAAGATATGGAATATATAAAACAAAAACAGATTGCTGGGCCCCTGGGTGGCTCAGTTTGTTAATCGTCTGCATTTGGCTCAGGTCATGATCCCAGGGTCCTGGGACTGAGCCCTGCATCAGGTTCCCTGCTCAGTGGGGAGCCTGCTTCTCCCTCTCCCTCTGTGTGCTTTCTCTCTCTCTCTCAAATAAATAAATCTAAAAAAAATTTTAAAAACAAAAACAGATAGCTATGAAAAAAATACCATAGAACAGGAAAGATCACTTGAAATTAAAACTATAATTGCAAAATTAAAAATTCAATAAAAGAATTAAAAAACCAAGTTGAGAGGAACTTCAAAAACGTACAACAGAAATCCAGGAAAGGACACCACCACAAAGTGCTGACAAGAATGTGGTGTACTTCAAACTCTCCTACTTGCTTGCGGCAGTGTGAATGGATACAACCACTCTGGAAAACTTTGTGGCAGTATTTACTAAAGCTAGAGCTGAACATGCGCCTACCCTATGAGCCAGCAATGCTACTCCAATGAATATACCCAAAACACATGAGTACTCATGGCCACCAAAAGACACATACAATTCAAAGTAGCATTATTCATAGTAGCCCCAGACTGGAAGCAACTCAAAGGTCCCTCAACAGTATCCAATGATTTGGATAGACCGACTGTGGTATGATCACAAAATGGAATACGATACAGCAATAAAACAGAATAAACTACCCATATGTGCAACAATATAGTTGAATTCCACAAATATGCTGACTGAAAGTAGCCAAACATAAAAAAAGTACCTAGTGTGCAATTACATATATATGAGGTTCTAGAACAGCAAAATTGATCTATGGTGATAAGGTCAGAATAGTGGTTACCTTTGGGAAAGGTACTGACCAGGAGTGGGGCATGAGGACATCCATAGGGGTGCTGGAGATGTTCTAATATTTTATCTGATTAGTGATTACATGAGTGAGTACATATGAAAAAAAATATGCTCTATACCTAAGATTTATATACTTTACTGTACATTATGCCTCAGTACAATATGGTAAAATACAGTCTAGGAAATATGAAACAAAATATGAGTCATTTAGGAAGACCAACATTTTCCTAAGTTATAGAGGTGGAAAAGAAAAAATGGACAGGAGGAAATTATTAAAGACATATTAGAAGAACAACTTCAGAGCTGAAGAAAAAACTGAATTCAGACTGTAATGACTTCTTTGAGTTCCTAGCACAATGAATGAAAGCATACCCAAGGTTATGCATAGTTTTGTGAAAGTTCAGAACACCAAGGATAAAAAAAGATTCTAAAAGCTTTCAGAGATTAAAAAATTATATAAAATTTCAGTGTAAGTTCTTATATATAGCCAAACTGTCAAACAGGGAAGAGAATGAAGACTTTTCCAGACATGCAAGAATTCAAAAACTTACCCCCTACTTGACCCTTTCTTACAAGGCTTCTTGAAGATGCACTCTAGCAACTGAAGGAAGTATGGAAGAACACCATCATCACTACCACCACCATAGCTAATATATATGTATATAAAATTAGGAAATTATAGATACTAATTACATTAAATATAATTAGGTTAAGTTATTAATCATACATATTTGTTTAGGAAATTCTCCAGTATGACAACTGTGCAGCAGACCTAGAGAGTAACCAGTCCCGACTGAAACAGAAGGTTAGAGACTCTGGGAGGAAGATCTCCAGGAAATAAAGGAATTGCATCCAATAGATAATGTAACTGAGACACTAGAAGAAAAATATATGCTAAAAGCATAGAGTGCCTAAAGCAAAACAAAACACCAAAAGTCTCTAAAAGTCTCTGTCCAAATATTAAGCAACCAGTTCAAATTGAAACAGAAGTCAGTGACCTTCAAGAAGAAGAATAGAAGGGATTTCAGGACATACATAGAAAAAGAAGCTAAAAGATATTAGGGCTATGGCTAGAAGAAGAAGGCTTTTGTTCTTTCTCCCATCTACAAATAAAAATTCAGTTAGCAATTCCAGAAAAAACAAAAACTATAAAAGAAAGTCATGGTTTAATATAACACAAAGGAGAATGTGGTAAGATTTGGAACAAAAAGTAAAAGGTACAAAAGAGGAGACTCCATTTGAACATTGTCATTTGAGCAGCAAGGGGGTCATGACTAACTATAGAAATGGAATCAGAAACAAAACCAATGAACAAACAAACAAAATAAAAACAGAAGCAGACTCATAAATACAGAGAACTACCTAGAGGGGAGAGGTGGGGGGATGGGCGAAATAGGTGAAGGGGATGAAAAGGTACAAACTTCCGGTTATAAAATAAATAAGTCATGGAGATGAAAAGTACAGCATAGGGAATACAGTCAATAATATTGTAATAACCTTGCATGGTGACAGATGGGGACCACGCTTCTCGTGGTGAGCACTGAGTAATGTATAGCAATGTCCAATCCCTACGTTATACACCTGAAACTAATATAACATTGCTTGTCAAATGTCCTTCAATTAAAAAAAGAAATGGGAATAGTATCCTAACCCTACACTGAACTGTAATGAATAATATGACCACAGTCAAAATATTGCACTGCTGTTTGCTTTTCAACTTTGAGAATCAAGCTGCAACAAAGCCCAGAAGACTTAATTACAGTTAACGAGAAATGAACAATGGAAAAGTACAAACACATCTGTGGTGGTGCTGTGATGCACTGCTCAGAACTCCCTTAAGACCAAAATTCTTATTTCCCTAGCTGGCTTGAGTGCTGTCAGCTGCTGTCAGCCCTCCTCAGGAATTGCGTTGGATAAACAGCCACCTCGACTAAGTCACACCAGTCCTCAGGAAGCCCACCTGCACATCGTTGCAAGGCCACCCCAGCTTCAGAGCTCCCCAGGGGATGGGCCAGAGCATGTTTTGAGACTGCATCACAGCCCACCTTCTCCATCCGTACAATCTCTTCCCTTCCCTTCAACAGGTGTTGATCCTGAGACAACTCCCTACAAAACTCCTGCACATTCATCTCCATCTTAGAGCCAGCGCCCCTGGGAACCTGACCTGCACCAATTGTCAGGGAGTTGGGAGGAGGAAAGGAAGAAGAGAAGTGGAGGGAAGAGCTGGCACAGTAATATCATCCTTGCAAAGTAGAAAACCAGTAGTTATTGTCCCCGGTTGATGGGAAGAAAAATCGAGGTATAGAGATATTATTTAAAGATACAAAGGAGCCAACAGAAAACCTGGAGAAATAGTGATCTATCTATATATTAAGAGAAGGGAGAATGTAGGGAGAGAGGAAATTGGTCATGCGTCAATAACTGGTAAATTTCAGTGATGAGCACTGGGCTTTAGTATACTACTTTATGTACTTCCGTATATGTTGGCTCAATTACTGCAGTCAAAAGTTTAAAATGTAAGAGGGAACAATGAGTGAACTATAATCTCCTCTGTCACCACAGGAAGTCAGCTGAGAATGTCTAAAGTTAACATAAAAAGTTGAAATAAATGTAAGCATAGTGTTTTACCCAGAGGCAAACTACCAGAAGAACTGAAACTAGAAATATTCAAAATAAGACTAGAGATGCTGAGGGGTATGGCACGGGCCCTTTGCTTTGTATTATATGCTTTTTGTTCTCTTTGACTTCTGTTATGGGTTGAATTGTGTACCCCTACTCCCACCCCCCCAAAAAAAGATTTGTTGGAGTCCTAACCTCCCAAACCTCAGCATCTGACCCAATTTGGAAATAGGATCTTGACGAGGTCATCAAGTTAAAATGAGGTCGTTAGGTGGGACTTCATCGGATGGCGATCCCTATAAAAAGGGGAAATTTGGACACAAACACAAGCACACACAGAAGGCAGATGTTCACGTAAATGTGGAGGATTGGAGTGGTGCATCTCCAAGCCAAGGAATGGCAAAACTTGGCAGTAAGCCACCAGGGGCTGGAAGAGGCAAGAAAGGGTCCTTCCCCTAGCAGTTTCAGAGGAAGCATGGCTCAGCCAACACCTTAATGTCAGACTTCTCGCCTCCAGAATTGTAAGACAATACATTTCTGTTGTTCTAAGCCACTTAGTTTGTGGTACTCAGTCACAGCAGCCCAAAACACTAATACGACTTAAAAACATTTCGAACATGATGAGATGGATGGGCTGTGCAGAAGGCCGGCAGAGGTAGAAAATTACATGCAACAGTTGGCACAACACGGGCCACGCGTGCGTGTGTTTTGTTGGGCAGGAAGAAGCAGCAACAGGACCAGAGTGACAGCAAGTGGAGAGGGCCAGTGAGAGCAGTTTGGGCGACAATGGTTAAGACTCGGGGTGTAAGAGAACTGGTTTTGGTCAGTGGGCTCCTGAAGTTTAAGACATGTGAGGTGGAGCAGATCCCAATGACGAAAAGGTCTAGGCTATGGCCTCCAATGGGGGAGGCCAAGGTGGAGAGGAAGAGAGGTTGTCAGAGGTGAGGAAGAAATCAAGGGGCTGCCCAGGTAGACGCTGAAGTTGCCCAGGATAATGGCAGGGCAACAAATCACCCCAATCTTAGTGGCTGGAAACAACACCCATTTCGTACCTCATAGTTTCTATAGGTTAGAAGTCTGGGGGCAGCTTAGCAGGGCCTTTTGCCCAGCTCAGTTTCACACGGCTGTAATCAATATGCCGGCCGGGGCTGTGTTGTCATCGGAAGCTCTGGGTTCCCTTCCAGGCTCATGCTGTTGGCAGAATTCAGTTCCTTGTGGATGGAGGGCGGAGGTCCCCTTTGCCAGCTGGCCATCGGCCCGGGGCCACTCTCGGGTCCTAGAGACTGCTCACAGTTCCTTGCCAGACGACCCTCTCATTGGTGCTCTCACAGCCCAGGGGTTTACTTCTTCAAGGCCAGCCAGGGGATTGCTCTAACTTTGGCCTCTTTTGAAAGGCTCATCTGATTAGGTCAGACCCACCCAGGATAATCTCCCTTCTGATTAACTCACAGTTAACTGATTAGGGGCTTTAATTATATCTGCAAAATCCCTTCACCTTTGCGATGTTCTATTCCTTTTAAGCAATAAGGGAGGGGATTATACAAGGACATGTACACTATGGGAATAGGACACTTGAGGGCTATATAGACTTCTGCCTACCACAGATGAACCCCATCTTGAGCCTTAATTCCGTCAGATAACAGACAATTTAATCTAGTCCATTCCATATTTTTCCAGTTACCTCAGGGTTTTCTTACTAATTTCCAATTATCATTATCAAGCAATTCAGAATTTTCTCCTTCTTGACCTCAGGCTATCACCTAAATTCTGTGAGGCAGAGTTTCATGGCATTTGGAGAGAGAGCGAGCAAGCACATTTGATCCTTGTCCTTGGTCATTGTCCGTGCCAGCATCCACCGCAGCGTGCAATCCCACCCCGCCCTGAGGTAGCACCCCTTCATGCTGGCTTCCAATGAGGGGTCAGCCTAACCTGGTATGCAGTCCACACTACTTTCTACTGTGACATTCTTTGGAGGGTGACACTCTCTCTCTCTCTCTCTCTCTCTCTCACACACACACACACACACACACACACATACAATTTCAATGCCCTTCTTGGGGAACAGGTAAATCCAGCCACTTTCCCGTGCCACTTTAGTACCACAAGAAGGTCGGGGGGCTGCCTCGGGCACGTCTGCAGCTGAGCCCTGGTGATCCGGTGTGAGGAGAATTTTAGGGCTCTGTTCACTCTCCGGGGGACGGTCCAGCAAGGGAGCACAAGTCCCTTGCCCTTGGACTTCTACTGCACTCCCACCTTTGACCCTAACTCCAGGGGCTGAGGGCAGCACACATCAGTACATTGGTAAATACTACACAATGCCTTGCCACAGCAGAACGGTGAGGGTTCAGGGGAGAGCTCGAGGCTTCTCTCTCATTCCAGATCCAGGGTCTTCAGGTGGGCCCTCCTTGAGGGCAGGCTCTGTGCCTTCAACTCACTGCTGTGTCCCCGGGGCTAGCACTGTCATTGGGTTCCCAAGGATCATGGGATGAGAAGCGTGATCAGAATTATCTGGATGAGAAGACAGAGCGGCCCAGGCCGTACACAGCCTGCTGCCAAGAAGGGCTCTCTCACCCTGCAGAGAGAGGCAGGCCGGGCCCTGGTCTCTGTGAGTGTGTGAAATGGTTCTGAGGAGCCTGATGTGGGCTGTGACCGCCACCAAATATGCCAGGCACCAAGGGCCCTGGTCCTAGAAGTGGCCGTGTCAGGGTGTGTGAGGCAGTTCTGGGAATCTGTTCTCCAACCGCCTGAGGAGGGCCAGATGGACAGGGCTGGGTCCGGGCTGCCCCCAGGTTTGTGATGCAGCAGGAACAGCCTGGCCCCTAGCTGGGAGCCCAAGGGGGTGAACTTGAATCGGATCACAACCAGCATCTGATTCTGTTGAAGTAGAAGCCCCGTGGAGCATGCCCCATGGAGCATGAGGGGCAGCCTTAAGAGTTGCTGAGCTTCTACCCTGGGTCACACACTGAGCCAAGGACTTTGTAAGGCAAAATGATGTTCTCAAATGGAAGGGGTTAGTCATAGTCCCATTTGCCTCTGGACATCTTACATTATCCTGTAAGCAATCTTTCCCTTCCCTCCCCCTCCTCTCTCTTTCTTTTCAAGCCCAGACTCTTCCATCTTGCTATCCGTGGATTCCGCCAGCACAGCCCAGGTTGGGTGGACGGCAGGGCTTGGAGTGAGCAACCCTCCTGCTGTTGGAGCCAGGAAGCAAAGCGTTTCTAAAAAGCCTCCACCAGGGGTTGCCCAAGCCGGGGTTTGAAAGCGCAGCTTCCTAGGTGATTCATTTGCTCAAAAATACGCATTTTGTGTAAAGCATAAGCTTAAAACAAAATGAGTACAACGGAGATGCCTAATCAGATATTTGTAGGCATCGCTCTGTCACTCAGTGAGGTATGACTGGTTCTTTTCCCATTTGCGTTGCATTCATTTGGATGAGGAGTTTACATTTGGTCACTCCCTCTCTTCCTGGCTTCCCGTTCCTCTTGGATTCAGGGAGAATTTCTGCGTATTCCCCCAGGTCCAGCTTTACAAAGAACCTCAAGGAAGGGAAACAATGACAGCTCTTTGGGAATAAAAAAGGACTCTCATCATGGAAGGCTTCCTGTGCGCGGGGAGGGGCTTCTGGTCCCTGGGTCTGCAGGGAGTTCACCAGGCATTGCCAGCCTGCACTCTCAGGCTCTGACAAACAGATGCTTCTTGCAAAGGGGAGCCCACAGCTGGATGGCCAAAGTGACCCCCACTGCCTCCTGCACTTCTGAAGTAAAAGCCAGAGGACAAGTCAGACTGGGAAACACTGCAAGGCTTTGGTGATGTTCCTCCAGGGGCCCTTCTCCTGGTGTCCTATGAAACACACCTCAGGCATGAATCCATGTGTTGATAGAAGGGACAGCTAAAGACAGCCTGAACTCTGACACCACCAAGGGATAAAAACCAGAAGCACAGAAGAAATCTTCGGAGGTGCACCAAATTACCATGTGCCTTGTGTGACAGATGACTTCATGAAGCTAACAGTTGACACCAAAAAGGTGGTAGGAGAGCAACTTTGCCAGCTGGATGAGGAAAATCAGCCCTAATCTGCTATGACATGAGGTTAATTACTGACAGGGATGACATGTTTTGCCAAGAATTTCAATTCTGTCTTTACCAAGACATGACGTCTCAACTTACCACATGCAGTCACCTGCTTTTTACTTGAAGAAGTGTGGCATTTGGGAAGCAGTGGGCGTTACTCTTCATGGAACTGGCGGGACGTGATTTTTCTGTGACATTGTTAAAAAGTCTGTCAATATGGGAGACGTCTCTAAGGGTCTCTAAGGGACGACTGAAAGCACTCAGGGGTGGCAGGCATACCAAAGGGGGTTCTTGCTAAAGTGCATACGTTGTTCACATGTAAAGTTTTCAAAAGTCCTCAAAGTGGGGATTTCTCTCCATTGAATCTTGGGGCCCAAGTGCTGTCTTTGAATCCTGGGCAGGAGCAAAGCCTTGTACCTCCCGGTCCTAGCCTTGAGTGGCAAGACGCTGAGGGGCCACATGATGATGGCGCAGCTGAAGGAGCATGGGCTCAGCCATCAGACAGAGCTGATTTCAACCCTAGCTCCACAGTGGACTTCGCCCACTGCTAAACTTCTCTGGACTTCACCTGCAAAGGTGAATGCCACAAAGAGACCACCTAGGGGCCCCTTCCCAGTCTTGAGCAGGCACTTAATAAACAGGAGCCATGCGTCGCAGGCTCTCCTTGCCTGGCTGGACTCTGGTGGCCCATGGAGACCCAGATCCCAGCCTACCCAGCCTACCCCAGCTCCAGCCCCACAGGGGCACAGCTGCAGTGATCGCTGGCTCACTTGAGCCCACACCATGGCTTGTGAACCTCAGAGAGACGCCGGCTGCGCCAGCAAAACGTGGCCAGTTATAAAGCCACAGTCTGTGGCATGGGGGGCTCAGCCTTCACTCAAGTGCATGCTGGCCCAGATGCCAGGCAGGCTCCAGGGGGCACAGGTGGCATGTTCCGGGCGCCCCTTTCATTGTACTAAGATTGGGGGGGGGAATTCTGGTTGTCCGTTTCCTGTGTCACTTGTCTTCTCCATCAACAACAAGCTGTTTGAAGACTAAGTCCCCAGAGACACAGGCTGGCGGTGGGGTGGTATCAGCACTTCTGTGCCATCGTCAGCTGGTGCGGGGGAGGCAAGTAAGGCAAAAGACCCCAACACCATGGTCTCACTTCTCTTCCCAATAACATCTTTGTGCACCAAATCCATTCCAGCCTTTTCAGCTCATTGAGTCCTCATGGCGGCCCCAGGGACTGGGCACTGCTATGGGCCCCAGCACACAGATGTTCAGACTAAGGCTTGGAGAAGGGGCATCACCGGCTCAAGGCCGCACAGCCAACAGAGCTGGAACCTAAAGCCTGACCCTCTAGCCACGATGTCCTTCAGGCTGCCACAGACAGACCCAGGCCAGGGCCCTGGTCTGGGTGGCTCAGCCTTGTGCCGTGAGGGTGATCACTGTGTATCTTCACAGGCAACCAGGGTAACATGGAGGGTCACGGAGGCAGGGTGGGCAGGCAAGAGAGGGCTTCCAGATCTTGGGCTGGCACAAAATCCTAATTTTGCTCAGGAAAACGTGTGCTTGGCAATTCAGGGTCCACATTAATTCTAATGAGAATATTATTAGCCACCAAGGATGCGGTGAGTGAGAACTGGATGCCGCTGCCTGAAGTTTATGTCCCAATAGCACTACTATCCTCTTGTCACATGAGAAGAGGGAGACAAGCTAAGGTCTCGCAGCTTGTCAGTGACCAAGACTGACCGAGCTAGGACTCCAGCCCCGCTCCCTCACTTAGCCTCCGTGCTCAGCACTGCTTTGCTGAAGAGAGACACAATGAACAAAGCCACGTGGGACCGCGACGCGCTACCCCGCGGTGGGCACTTGCCAAGTGCCAGGCCCCGTGCTGCCTGCATCGGCCTCACCTCACCTCGCCACCCCACCTCCTTAATGTTCACCCATGTTGGCTGCAAGACATGAGCTCTCCAGTCAAGATGCCTCGAGGTGAAGGGAAAAAAAATCCCTGAAGAAAACAAATGGACACAACGAATGAAAACGAGACCCCGAAGACCAGCCCAGGCAAGCTGCTTTCTGGCGTCTTATTGTCCTGTCCAGAGAGGACCACCAGGCTCCTCAGGCAGAGGTCCACGCAAGAGTCACCAGCGCAAGCTGAGCAGTGCCCTCTCTGCCCCCCTCCTCCAGCCATGCCCAGTGCGCACTGGGAAAGCAGCAGCCGGGCATCTGGGGCCGCCCAGCTGCCTGCGTCGTTACCTTCATCTCAAAATCCGACTCCGAATCATACAGTACCCCAAAATCGAGGGAGTGGGCCCAGGCTCGGTGTGACCGCACTGGGAGACGGCATGGGGCTCAGGACCGCCTGAAGCAAGGCTGAGGGCAGACTATCGGTAATATAAATGACTAGTGTACACACATGCCTGCCAAGGGGCCTTCCTATTTCGAACTCCGTGTCCATCCACCATGGAGAACTGTGGTGGGTACCAAACGAGATTTCCCACCATGGTGCGGGTCGGCAGCAGGTGAGGCATCCGGCCATCCAGGCTGACCCAGGGAGGGCCTCAGTCCTGCCTAGCCCAGGGAGGGCATCCCTGCTGGCTGAAGGCTGGAGGAAGGACATACATCCAGGAACCCTGGCCCTCCATAAATCCTCATCAAATGTTGGCTCTTACTGGTGTTAGCATCATGTGTGCACACCATCTCATCCAGAACCTCAGGGCCAGATGAATTTCAGAATTCAGAAAGGTGGTGGGGACAGTCCATAGGTCAGTGACACCCTTGCACGGTCTAGCAAACACATAGACAGCACTGTAGAGAAACATGTGACTATTAACACCGAGCGTTAATAATAAGACAAATACAGAAATAAAGAAAATTCAGGATTCTCTCAATAGCTTCATGTCATCCATTTTTGATTTGACCACCAAAAGGGTTTAGGTCAAGCTTATGAAAACACTTGTGGTTACCAAAGCTTTATGGATGATGACATTGTGGGTAGCAGATCCTGGACCTGTGTTACCTGCGGCAACAGGCTGACATCGACTCCCACACAGGTCTGGGAAGAGGCTCCAAGCTTCATGCATTCCCGGCACTCATATAGCCCTCAATTCTCAAACCCTGTCAGTTCGAGTAGGTTCACAGTGCCTCCCAATTGGCCCCAGGGGCCACTATACATCTTTGGTCAAAATCCATGCATAGCACCTCAGGCCCCAACCTGTAGCTTTGGGACTGGGGGCCAATGGTGTCACTGCTCTTCCTTCTCTTTTACCAGCTAGAGAGTTTTCAGCATCTGCCCATCTCCCATCAGCAGGCTTCAAGGCACAGGCCAGCACCCCTATACTCTTTCTTACTTAGCAAAGCCTTCTTGGGAAGAGATGCCTCTTCAACCATATCAGTAGTAGAATGCTTTATGGCTTACAGATTACTCTCACAGGAACTACCTCATGTCATCCTCACCCCCATGAGGTAAACTGGAAAATGCTATTACTCCTTAGGGTAAGATTTTTATATTATGCCCATCTTTCAGATGAAGGAAATTGAGGCTCAGAGAGGTAAAGTGATTTGCTTGGACTCACACTGGAGTAGAGGGGGTGCCGCAGATCAATCCCTGGTTTTTAACCATAGAACAAACATTGTACTTCCTGCCACGCTCCCCCTGTGCAGGACAGGAGCCTGACCAGCCTCATCTAGGTAGCTTTGTGCATGCGCGCACACACTTCCCTCTGTGGGCAATGAATGCAACTTCACAGCGCATCAAAATCTCCCAAACTCCTATGCCAAAAATTGTACATTGGACCTGAATTGATGGTGCCAGGTTGGGGGTGCTCCACAAATGTGTCCACTCCAGCCAGGAACCTTCCTCCAATTCCCTGCATGTATCTGGTCCTTTCTGGGGCCCTTCCCCCACTTCCCACCCAAGAAGCCCCTATTTACCTTCAAGGCCCAGCTCTTCTTCTGTGAAGCTTTCTGCAGCCCTTTTCCCTATGTTAGTAGTTCCTTCTTCCTCACATTTACCTAACCTCATTCTGCCTCATCTCAGGGTCCACAGCTTACGGGTCTGCCTGGGAGTTGCCTCTGATCAACCCAGAATCACACAGAGGTGAGTGCACCCTGTCAAAGAGCTTCTTTGACTCAGCACAGATGGGTGGCCACAGACTTCAGGATGCTTTGCCTTACGATGGTGCATACCCAGATCTGCCCTTGCTCATCAGGCAATGTTTACACCAATGCTAACAGATACCTGGTTAGCAAATGCCCTTCCTGACCCAGCAGTTATGTGATGTACAAGAGGCCAAAGCACCTCCCACCACGCCAGCCATAGGGTAGAGTGCAGCTCTGCCCCGAGCAAAGGCGGCCGCTGCCCTACATGGCCGCTTAGCATGTACCCATTCCTCAGGCACACCTCCTGGGTGTTGAGTCATCCATTCAGTCAATATGGATTGCATGGCCTCAGGCACTGCGAGAGCCTGACCACACAGGCCAGGCCGGATGTGGCCCGGGGAATGACGATCCTTGCTCTGCAGTTCCCTGGTGGGCTGGTAGAGACTGGGGGTCAGCATCTGGTTTGAAGGAACACCCTGCCCAACCCTGCTTCCTCCCTCCTCTAGTGGGTGTTAGACACCAATCGGTCTTTGGCATTCCTAACTCTCTCTTAGGGTCAGCTTCCTGAAGGACTTAACCTGAGACTATTGGTTCCAGAGTGGTCCAAAAAGCAGGTGGCAAGATGGGGTGGTCTAGATACGGGATTACTCTTCACCCGCCCCACCGGTAATGAGGACCCATCCCAGAGGACAGGTGGTGTGCGGATAGCCCCAGGCACAAGGCTAGAGTCCAGCTGCTAGAACCTTCACACTGGGCTGGCGGTGGAGAGTAATTTCCTGGCAGGTGAGAAGACCCAGGTATGTGGAATGTATGAAGATGGCAGCTCTGAGGACGATGGGAATGGATGGAGGTGACTTCTCTGCATGGATGGTTCACGAGGAAATGAGAAGCTTAGGGTGATTAATAAGCTGAAAATGAAGTGAGAGCCCCAGAGTTTCCTTGGTAGCTTGCGAAGTAGCCCCTACCACAGGCTGGAGGCAAAGGTCAAACTCAGGATTTGATAGGAATGGCTGAACTTCAAAGATGGTTAAACATTCAACTAAGACAGGTCTGTCATGTCAACATCAGAAGCCCACTTGGGAAAACTTGCATCCCTGACACAAGGAACAGGGACATCTAGGGGAAGGCCCCAGAAGAGCCAGACTCCATAGATGTCTCAAACTTCTGAGTCTGTGGCAGTGGCCCATGCCTTCCCCTAAAGAGCTAATACATCAACCACACTCCCAAAGGAGCAAAAAACTACACAGGTCTTTCCCCACAGGTGCCCTCCATCCCAGGAGGCAGGGTGACCAACCATCTTGATTTGCTATAGAACTTGCAGTACTACAACCAGAAGAGTCCCAGGAAAACCAGGAAGAGATGGGCAGCCTACTGCCAGGCCCCCAACCAGAGTGAAGTCACCATAGAACAGAGGCAGGGCATACTGAGCCTGGTCAGGGAGGAAAGGGACTAACCCTACTTGCCCCCCACCCTGCCCCACCACCAGAACTGCAGTAGAGGCCCTGGGATGGCACTGAATGGCCAGAAGCTAGGGGCTCATGATCCATAAAGTGATGGAGGTGGAGGCCTTCCTGGGGACATAATGGATAGGCAACCGACCAAGATACAGCCCAAAATGGAGATTCACAAGAGCAAGAACAGACAGCAAGAAGCTGAATGCAGCCACCCCAATAAACAAGTCACGACCCCTTAGCCCAGCTTCTGCCCCTGAGCTAGTTTTGAGACGTGGAACTGAAATAGGGAAACTGAAGGACTCCGTAAAAATCTGCTTTTTGCTCCTTTTCCTGCCTCTATTCTTGCTAGGACCTGCACCCCCACTTTACACATGTGTCATAATGCAAATAGTGCATGTCCTCCTTGTAAAGGACAAGGAATTAATGATTTCTCCAGAATTGATAACATCTAAGGAAAGACCAGATAAGAATGACCAGACAAAGCCATCATAGGCTGATTCCAGACCACCGGTGCTAGACGTCTTGATGCCAAGGCACCTGGCTCTAAGGAATAACACCTGGATCCTCGCCTTTGTTCTAACCATTCCTGGATGCCTGAGGGGACATGTACACCAGACCACCATCCTCAATAAAAACCCCAGACCCCAAACAAAGACAAGACTCTCTCCTCTCCTTTCAGAGTCTCCCAGACACTCTGTTCCTGCACTTTCTCTAGATCTTCAATAAACTCTGCTTTCACCTCCTGCTGGCTCACGTTTGATTTCTATTCTGTGTACAGCCAGAGACCCTCCTGGCTGGTCCTGCAGGAACCCTCTGGGTCCTCAGACCTGGCCTGGTGGCATCAGAACTATGGACTAGGAAAGTGGCCAGGTCCCCAGGCAGAAGGACACGACAGCACCATGGCAAATAGACACTAGGATGATCCCCCAGCCCTTCCTAAAGGGACCTCTGGCTCTGCACTGGGTGAATGAATGCAGGGAAACAGGATAACCACAGTTCAAGGCTGTTGGGCACAGTGTCCAAGTTGACATTGATATGGGAGACTCAATACACTGTGTCTCCAAATCAGACAGCTTCAGGAGGACCCCCTGTGCTGGAGCTTCTGAGCAGAGGATGTCATTGGGTCCAAGGTATGCTGGGCTATCCCTGAGCATCTGTCAGTTGGTCTTGAGCAGGGAGAGTCTGGAATCCAATATACTCCAGGATGATGTGCAGAGCTTAGTGAGATGTCTTCTGAGGAATCTTTCAGAACATGGAAAAATACTTAATGTTAAATGAAAAAGTATATGACAAAATGGTAATACAGCATGAATTCACAGAGAAAGAACTAGGGAAACATGCCCAAATGGTAAACCTTCTTGCCTTTGGATAATGCTGAAGAGCTCAGGAGCGATGGAAACATGGAAGGGAGCATCTCCCTCCCCCAATTAAAGTTGATACAGTAAGCTGTAATAGAAATGCAAGGGTGGGGGATGCCAGAAGCCTACAGAACTCCTAAGGTCCCAACTCTGTTGTGTCATATTCTGTTAGGCACCAGACCTGACCAGTGGCATCCAAGTAGCCCACCTGTGTCTGCAGGTTCCCCATGGTACAGCTTCTTCCCATGCACTTGGAGTGTCATTTAAACAAAACCAGAAATGAGTGTAGTTCTTAGGCTGGATGGACCACTTGATCTGGGCCATGTTGGGAGGGACAAAGCCGACCAAAGCTGCCCAGGGGGCAGAGAGAGGAAGGCAGGGCTAGGGGAGTATGCATCTTGGAAACGGGCCAGATGAGGATCTGGAGGTAAAATGGGAGTGCTGGAGCAGAAGAAACAAGGCTTGCTGTCTTTCCACAGCCACACGACTGCCCCAGGGCTTCTCCCGTGTGAATCCAGGGTGCAGAACTAAAGCTAAGCAGTAACCAAGTCCATTACAGAGACAAGAAGAAGCCCTTTCTCATGGGCAGAGTTCTGGATGCTGGGGCACCTCCTCTTAGGACTGCCTGTCTCAGGTGGCAGGGCTGGGGGTGGATGGCAGCCTCCGGTAGGAGGGGCCCTGGGGCACTCCCTGACCTTTGGGGTCACTAGGAGGGGCCCTGGGGCACTCCCTGACCTTTGGGGTCACTTACAATTCGTAGTCTGTGCAAATACTGAGTTGAAAGCAGGCCTACAAAGAGAGGAGGAAACCAGTCCGCAGGGGAGGAGGAATGTGAGACACAAACAAAGGTGATCCTAATTCCACCTTAGAATTAGGATCCACACTTCAAAAAAAAGCTCCCACTGCCACTCTTAGTCATGAGTTCGAGCCCCACGTTGGGTGTGGAGCCTGCTTTAAAAAAAAAAAAAATTAAGAAAAAAAAGAAAAGAAAAGAAAAAGGAGCTCCCACAAATCGGTACAAAAACCACAAGCAACCCAATAGAAAGATGGGCAAAAGGTACTTCAGAGAGGAGGAACCAGACCTGCAAGAAGTGAGGGAAACCAGGGATTGGGTCAAGCCGGTCCCAGACCAGTAGTGCCGGAAAACACGTAGCAGGAACAAACTAGAAGCCTCTCTGGGCCTCAAAGTCAAAGAAGCACATGGGTGGGGGAGGCAGTGGCATTCTCCACCACACAGTCTGCACCTCCTGGCAAGTGAAAGAATGCGTGATAGGCTCAGGGAAGGAGAGAAGGGGAGGTGGTGCATAGGGATTGCACTGAGCAGAGAATCAGCTAGGCAGGAGAACATCAGGGCCAAAGAGGATGGCAGAGCCAGAGTGATGAGCACCAAGAGAAAGAGTGGTGGCCAGTTCCGAAGGGGCTGCTGCAGCCAGGGGCCTGGTGGACAGAGGTCACTGGACAGAAGCATGAGAAACTGCAAAGGCAAGTGCTCAGACCGGCCATCGGGGACAGGGAGCTCTGCACTGAGCGGGTGCCATGGGCTCAGAAGAGGCGATGTCCTGGGGATGTGGGCACGGCAAAGAGCCAGGGTGAAAACTGGCAAGGACTTTCTAAAAGGAACATGTGGTATATTCTGGGGACAGAATCATGGTGTGGAGAAAACAGTCTCTGCAGCCCTGAGGCCTAAACTCCATGAAGATACCCTCTGGCCCTAACCTCACAGCCAGCACTCCTGTTCCTTCCAGATTCTGCAAAGAGAAGGTACGGCTCACTGGAAGACGAAGCAGTCCTCTCTGTGTGACTACCGCGTCCTGGGCACCTGGGTTCCAGAAATGAGGAAGACACAGTCCTTGCCTGCGAGGAACTCGGTGCCCCTGAGGGGGCCATTGACTCTTGGAGAGCAGTTAGAGCACTGGGAGGTGAGAGCCCAGTGAAGGGAGGTACGAAGGAAAGTACAGAGTGCTCCCAGAACTGGCAGAGAAGAGTGCCTGATACTTGGATGTGGGGCAGTACAGGGGATGCTAAAGTTATGGTTGGAAGGAGGACAGGAGTTGGTCAGGGGAAGAGGAGGTGAGCATTCCAGGCAGCAGGGAGTCTTGGTAGAGTATGTGTGCTCAGGGTACAGGGACTCCGCAGCACAGTGACCCAGTGTTGGCCTATAAGGACAGAGAGGGCTGGTGCCACTGGAAGGCCCTCCTGGGGCCCTGAGGTGATGGAGTGTAAATAGGAGAGCACTCACCAGTGTTTTCGGTACCGGGTTGATGAGGACAGATGTGCAGCTAAGAAAGCAAACCGAACTGATGGCATGTGGAGGATCTACTGGCAGAGGAAAGACAGGAGGCATCCAGGCCGGTGTGGAGGCTCAGGTAAAAGCCAAAGAAGATATGGTATATATATACAATGGACTATTATGAAGCCATCAAAAAAAATGAAATCTTGCCATTTGCAATGACATGGATGGAACTAGAGAGTATTTGCTAAGCGAAATAAGTCAATCAGAGAAAGACGTGTATCATATGATCTCACTGATATGAGGAATTCTTAATCTCAGGAAACAAACTGAGGGTTGCTGGAGGGGTTGGGGATGGGAGGGATGGGGTGGCTGGGTGATAGACATTGGGGAGGGTATGTGTTATGGTGAGCGCTGTCAATTGTGTAAGACGGCTGAATCACAGACCGGTACCTCTCAAACAAATAATACATTATATGTTAAAAAAAAAAAGATAGCAGGAAGGGAAAAATGAAGGGGGGGAAATCGGAGGGGGAGACGAACCTTGAGAGACTATGGACTCTGAGAAACAAACTGAGGATTTTAGAGGGGAGGGGGTGGAGTGATTGCTTAGCCCAGTGATGGGTATTAAAGAGGGCACGTACTGCATGGAGCACTGAGTGTTATATGCAAACAGTGAATTAAAGACACTATATCAAAAACTAATGATGTACTGTATGGTGATTAACATAGCATAATAAAATAAAATTTAAAAAAATATATTAAAAAAAAAAGCCACCAGCCCCAGACCACAAGCCTGAACTCAGGAGGTAGCAGTGGGGACAGGAAGAGGAGAATTTATTCTGATCAGGCATGTGGGAGGCAGGGACACAGGACTTGGTCACCAAGCAAATGCGGAAGGAGGGTGAGGGTAAGGGGACCCCAGGAGCAAAGCACGGCGACACTGAGTGTGTTGAGCCCCTGACTGAGAGGCAGAGGACAGGAAACAGCTCTGACAGGGAAGCTGGCTTTGTCTGGCTCAGGTCAGGTCTGACGGGCAGCAGGACACAGAAGAGGGATTTCTCTTCTCACCTGCAAAAAAGGTTCATATAAAGACCGTCCCTCAGGACCCCCGCTGGCCGTCCCAGGGTGGCTTGGAAGGAGAGCCCGCCCGGCCTTCAGCGCCCAGGTGCACGACTCAACCTACAGGTCCCGCCCTCTCCCCGCCTCCGTGCTCTCCGGGGTCCGTTCTGAGGGTCACCTGAGGTCGCTGAGGACGCTGGGGCTGCCACTTTGCTGCCTACCGGTGCGGCGCCGACCGGACGCCTATGGCACGGGAGGCAGAAGGGAACTGCCTGGCCTCGGCCACTGAGCCGCCCTTGCCCAGGCCCCGCGCTGTTCCCCGGGCCCGGCTCTCCCAAGGTCCGACTCTCCCGCCTGCTCCGCCGGGCTCCGCCCGGCCCCGCCGCAGCTCCTCCGCCCGGCCCGCCCTCGCTTCCGCCCCGCCCTCGCTTCCGCCCCGCCCTCCCTTCCGCCCCGCCCTCGCTTCCGCCCCGCCCTCCCTTCCGCCCCGCCCTCGCTTCCGCCCCGCCCCGCCCCGTCCAGCTCCTCCTCCCAACCAGCCGACAGTCCCGCCCTGCTCCTCCCCGGCTCCGCC
>NW_023270163.1:5984330-6002376 GCF_011800145.1 Mirounga leonina
CCAACCAGCCGACAGTCCCGCCCTGCTCCTCCCCGGCTCCGCCTCCCTGCTATCTTACGGGTCCCACCGTGCAACTCCCCAACCGCGCCCCGCTGCCCTGCAGCTCCTCCTCCCAGCTATACCACCAGCCCCACGCAGCTCCTCCCTAGCCCGCCCTGGCTCCTACCCCAGGCTTTCCTCCAGCTCGCCCCGCTCCTCCACAGCACCTCCTGTCAGCATCCCCAGGCCCGCCATGCTCCGCCCTAGCCCTGTCCCAGCTCCTCCTCGCAGCTTTTCCCCCAACTTGCCCTACCCCTCCCCAGCCCCATCCTGCTCCGCGCAGCTACCCACCAGCCCTGCCCCGCTCGTCCCCAGCTTCTGCTTCCAGCTTTCCCCGACATCGCTCTGCTCTGCCCAAGCCCGCTTGGCATCGCCACAGCTCCTCCTCCCAGCTTTCCCCCAGCCCCACACCCCGTTGGCAGCTACTTCGCCAACCTTTCCGCCAGGCCCTCCCTGCCGCTTCCCAGCTCCAACCCGCTCAACCCCAGCTCTCCTCCTACGTTTCCGGCAGCCACGCCCTACTCCTCCCCCAGTTTCGCCTTTCCAGAGTCCCCCGCCCTGCCCTACAACTGCCCAGGTCCTCGTCGGCAGTGATCTCCCAGCTCTTCCCAAGGCTCCGCGTCCATCTCCACCTCCCCAGCTTAATCCCGCTCCTCCCCAGCACTGCCTTCCCAACTCCCTCAGCTCCACCCCGCCCAGCTCCTCCTCTCAGCTCCGCCCTGCTACTCGCCAGGTCCTCATCCCCAGGGGTCCCCGAGCTTCTCCTGTGGCTCCGCCCCAAGCTGCGTTACCCCAGCGCTCAGATCCCCCCGCCTACACCTCCTCAGGCCCACCCTGCTCTTCGCACAGCCCCTTCTCCGCAACATTCCCCCCAGCTCTGTCCTGCTCCTTCCCTGCTCCTCCCCTCGCAGTGCCCGGGCTCGTACCCAACTCTTTCTCACTCGCCGCGCTCACCCCTCTTGCAGGTGCGCCCCGGCTACTCCCCCAGCCCTGCCTCACAGCTCGTCCCCCAGCTCGTTCCCACAGGTCGACCCCCACACACTCCTCCCCCTGCCCCGCCTCCCGTAGCCCCGCCCACGGAACAGCCCCCCCCCGCTCGCCTCGCCCCGCCCCTTCCCCCCACCCCATTTCTTTCCTGACTTCCGGTTCCGCTCGAGCCGCCGGCGTCTACCTCCCGGTCCACCGGGGTCCTCCCCCGCGAGTCGGGGCCGGGTGAGTCCCCCACACGTCTCCTGGCGGCCGGGGCTCCCGAGCCTATGTGCGTGTGTACGTAGGTGCGTGTGTACGTAACTGCTCGGCTGCGTGCCGACGTGCTTGCGAACGGGCGTGTTCCGTACCTCCGAGTGCGTTACGTGGGTTCGAGCGGGCGTACGGCCCGCAAGGGAGGGGCGCCGGCGTCTGTGCGAGCCTGTCGGCTGAGGGACCGCCGACGCCTGTCACCTGTGGGCGGTCCCCGGTGCCGGGCCGCGGCGATGGCGGGAGAGCCCCGACGCGGGCCGAGCGCTCTGTCCGCTCTCCGCGGCCCGCGTCGTCTCCTGGCCTGGGCGTGCGAGGCGGTCGTCCAGGCGCTGGCGGCCTCGCCGGGTCACGCGGAAGCGGACGGTCCCGCCTGGTGGCCGCATCCGGGTCAGCCAGGGGCGCCCGCGACTCGGTGCCGGGAGACCCGCCCGCCACAAAGGGAGCCGGGAAGCCCCTGCTGCTGAGGCCTGCTGGGCCCTCCGCGGGCTGGTACCTGTGTGCTGGGGTTTTCCGGGCCTTTGCGGGCGGGGGGGGGGGGGGGGTCTGGAAGCACGCGCAGAGCTGCCCAGGCCACCCTTCGCTATCCCCTCCTCCAGCCACAGTCACACGCCCGCCATCCTTCTAAGCGCATGTACAGGCAGTGGACCTGTGCACATAGAAACAGGAGCGCGCGGGTCCACGAGCTCCAGTCCTCCCTCACTGCGTCCCTCCCCGCCTCCCCTTGGCCACCAGGCTGTGACCTACCTGAGGTCCCAGGCTGTGCGGTGTTCCCCTGGTTACCCGTGGCACTCCTCCCAGTGGGGCCTACTCAGGATTTTATTGAGGGGACCGGGATCGTAGGGCCCCCAAGTCCTTCCCCTGTGACAGTGTGAGGGAGTGGTGTCATCTTTCTCCTGTTGGATAAGGGGTCTGCGAGGCTGTGAGAACAGGATCCCTCACATGAGAGTTTTCTCAGCTGCTGGCTAGGGCATCATGTGATTAGCAGAACCAAACCTCGAGTGAGGTGTTTCCCATCCAGCGGGCCGCCTGAGTCCCAGGGGTCCCCCATCCCTGCTGAGTAGAAAACCTGTTCTGGCACATTAGCCAACATTGTCCTCTTGTACCTAATGACTTCTTCTTCTCCCCCCCCCCCCCCCCCCCAGTCCTCGTGCAGGCGAAGAAGGCCAGACAAGTGGAATAGCGTTTCCTCGTCAGACCACAAAGCAGGTACTCTGCATGGCGAGACAGGAGGGCAGCTTCACAGTTCCATCCCTCTAGGGGTTCCGCCCACACAGTTCAGTTCTCCTTGTGTCTTTGTGGCCCTGATGAGAAAAAGGTTGGCCAAGACACTGAATGAGGCAAACCTGCAGTCCAGTTATATACCGTCGTGGAAGAAAGAGAAAGGGCCAGGCCACAGGGGGATATCCAGCCTCCCTCGTGAATAATCCGGACCCAGTGAACAGGGCGACCCTTTGTCACCCATCGGGTTGGCAGAGCTTAAGCGGAGGAACGATGCTCAGGGCCGACAGTGGAGTGAGGCAGTGGACCCCTTGCCCGTGGCTGCTGGAGCATACACGGGGGAGCCTTTGTGGAAGGCGCTCTGCTGGCCTGTATCAGCATCTCAGACGTGCATGCCGTGACCCTAGCCGCCTACTAAACACGTCCTCTGCCAACGGGCGTCCGTGGTGATGTCCTCTGTAGTGGCAGAAAGTGCAACGCAGTCTGTGAGTCTCCGTCAGTAAGGGACTAGTGAGCAAATGGTGGGACAGCCAAGCACGGGATGCCACGCAGGCAGTGAAAAAGATGATGGGTGAAGATGTACGGACATGAAGGAAGGGGCTGGGTGTGCCCTTGAGGGAGAGAGCACGGTGCACCCTGTGGAGACGTCCAGGACAGAGCTTACCCCTACCCCTGAATTAGCTTGCCAGGGTGGTTGTGCCAGACTGCCACAGACTGGCTGGCTTCAGCAACAGGAATGCATTGTCTCCCGTCTCTGGGGGCTGGAAGTCCGAGCTCAGGGCCTCGGCTGAACTCGCCTCTTCTGAGAGCTGGGAGAGAAGGTGTTCCGCCCCCGCCCCCCACCTTCTGGTGGTTCCCTGGCCATCTTTGGCATCCCGCAGCTTGTAGATCTCTGCCTGTGTCTTCACATGCCTGTCTCTAAACTTCACCCTTTCGTATGAACACCAGTCATACCGGGTGAGGGTCTGCCCAGCTGAGCTCACTTGAACTCAAAAGGTCTGTAAAGACCTTTCCTTTATGTATGAGGTCATGTTCTGAGGTGCTGGGGATCGAGACTTCCAGCACACGAATTTGGTGGGGACATAATGCAACCCGTTAACAACCTACGAAAGCCCCGAGGGAGGGATGAACTTGGACTGTTCCGGGGATGGAAGGAAGGCCTTCGTGGCTGCAGGGTGCTGAGTAGAGGGGTGAAGGGAGCAGACAGCGGGGTGGGGGGTTGGGGGGCAGATCACGTGGGGCCTTTAGGCCCTGGCGAGAAGTGTGGATCTGTCCTGGACGGGACAGGAGGCCCCTAGAAGGTTTTGGCAGGGGAGTGACACGATGGATCACTCCTGTACCAGAACCACCCTGTCCTCGGTGCGGACCCGGGAGTGCTGCGCTCCAGCGGCGAGGCAGAGGGTGCTCGGGAGACGGCTCGAGAGGGCAGCGGGACCTTGGGAGACTGAGGCTGGGATTGTGGCCGTGCAGACGATGGAGACGGGTCAGGCTCTGAGTGGGTTTGGGGACCGGCGCCCACGTGATGTGAGTGCCGGGTGCGGGAAAGGGAGCGCAGCGGCTGCTAGGTCAGGGGGACTGGAACAACAGATGGGTGGTGAAACCACTTGCCGAGGTGGAACGGAAGCGGATTTGGGGTGGCGGTGGTTGGGGACCTGGGGCTGCTGGCTGTGGAGGCTTGAGACGAAGCGGGCATGGCCTGTGTGAACGGGGGCAGAGCGGGCGAGCGTGCGATGCGCAAGCCTGAGAAGAAGGGAACGAGAGGTGGTCGACCGCGTCCGGGCTGTCCGGCCACGAGTTAGATGAGGACGAGACAGGCGGGTCAAGGGTGTGTTCGTGGAAGGTGGGGTGCGGTGCATGGCGAGGAAGTAGAGGCTGCGAGTGTAGACGGCTGTTCTGGGGGGACCTCTGCTATGCACAGGTTTGGAGAAGGCCGCCGCAGGAGTTGGAGGCCTGTGTGGGCCCCGGGGGGAGGGGGGGCGGCGGGGGGGCGGGGGGAGTCTTTGTCCCTGCGGTGAGGGAGACACAGGTGTGGCTCTCTGCAGACGGGACCGCCTACTCACGGGGGACGGGAGGGAGGCTGCCTGAGCAGGAGCATGACCGAGCCAGGCCCCGGAGTGAGCCAGAGTGCTAGACCCCAGAGCACAGCTGAGGGCAGCTCGGCCGGAGAGACAAGACGGAAGGCAGCGGGTCTGGACGTGGCGACGGGCAGGACGGTGGATTGGGAAGGGGGTGAACGTGAGGCAGCTTTTGTGATCACGGGGCCTTGTCTCTGAGAGTGGATGTGTTTCCTTAAACAAGAGAATGCCATTGAGGCCAGGTTTATGTACTTGAGGAACTGGGAGCAGAGATGAGCCGGAGTAGGTGGTACTCATGGGCTCAGTGTAGAGCCCCAGGCCCGATGATGATGATGATGATGACGATGATGATGGGAGACACTGTTTGTAACTGTCCTGTTAGGTGCCATGTACTGGGCTGGGTGCCCTTGGCCCCTTGTCCCCGATCCTCACAGCCACGCTGGAGACTGAGGCTCCGTGAGGTACCGGGACCCAGCTGAGGTTCAGGCCCGGGGCCCTGCTCTTCCCACTGCACAGCTCTGTCCTCCCGTGAGGAGGGGGGACCCCCCCCCGCCCCGTCCAGGTGCAAGGGCAGGGGGTACAGGCACTCAGATCCCCTTGCAGTCATGGGCCATCTGTCTCTTCCTCGGCACCTCCTCCTCAGATGCAGAGAGGGGTGAGGGTAGCGCCACCGTACCGGGTGATTTGAGGATTGAGTCCCACGGTGTGTGGTGCGTGCCCCTCCCCTGTGCTTGGCGTAGAGACAGTGCGTGCGCCCCGGGACCAGTTGGTCCTGCTCTTGTATTTCCTTTCTCTAGGCTCAGGTCGGGGTTGGGGGTGTCTGTTGATAGTGGAGAGCAGTGGGGCAGGAAGGGGTCAGAGGAGGGTGGCACCCAAAGGGGCCGGGGCCATCTGAGATGGCGGGGCGCCCCCAGCGCCGAGCTGAGGTTAGATACCAAGGATCTGTGCTCCGCCGCCCCAGGACAGGAGCCCGGGGGTGTGCAGTGTGTCAGCGGTGGCAGGGCCAGGGACCCGAGTGGCTTGGCAGGAGAAGCAGCGAAGCCCAGGACTGGCCCTGTCTGTGCTGGGAGAGGGCTAGAGCCAGCTCGCTGAGTCGTTCGTTAAACCCAGGGGCCTCTGTGCTCTCCTGGGGCTCCGTGGCCTCCGTCGTAGCACTGACCACGTGCTGTCCTGGCCATGCCCTTCTCTAGCTGTCTGCACCGTCGTCGGTGAGCTCGCCCAAGACTCCATCTGATGGACAAGGAGGCCTGATCACCGGCCCCTTCCTTTGGGCCTGTCGGTTGACTGTGTAGTGATAGAAGGAAGGGGCCAGGGCTCTCGGCTGCCCCACCGTCCAGGTCAGTGGGGTCTCGGGGCAACCCGGGGGACACTGGGGAGAGGCCTTGCCCGCGGGTCATGGGCTTGGAGCGCTGGGCGTGATGCGCATTGACATTCGTGGTTCCGTGTTCCCGCAGGCCAGGGGAGGCCCCAGGAGCTGTAGGGAGATGAAGTTCGGCTGCCTCTCCTTCCGGCAGCCTTATGCGGGTTTCGTCTTGAATGGGGTCAAGACCGTGGAGACGCGCTGGCGTCCTCTGCTGAGCAGCCACCGGAACTGTACCGTCGCCGTCCACATCGCCCACAGGGACTGGGAAGACGCCGCGTGGAGGACGCTGCTGGTGGAGAGGCTGGGGATGGGCCCCGCTCAGATTCAGGCCTTGCTTCGGGAAGGGGAGAAGTACGGCCGTGGCGTGATAGCTGGCAAGTGATGACAGGCCGCATGCTGCTCAGACACCTCCAGGGGCTACGCGGCGGGACCTCGCTCGGGAGTGTTGCGGCTTGTTTTCCTTTGAACCGCTTGGTGTGTGAGCCGAGCAACACACCGTTCGGAGGGGCAGCGAGGGGCCGTGCGCTGGGGGTGGGGGGGTCGCCGAGGTCCCACGACCTCAGGGGAGCCCTGCGTCCGCTCTGGGCCTCAGTTCCCATCTTTGATCTGAGAGGCAGGGACAGCTTCCGAGTCTCCACGTGGCATTTGCCTGTGGGTGTGTCTGTGTACCCCCGTGTGTTTGCGCACGAGTGTGTGTGCGTGCGCGTACACGCGGCAGAGACCGTGGGGGGCGGGGACCGCGGGACCCGGGGTGGGTTGGGGTAACCTCCAGATTCAGGCTGTTGCCTGGCTTCGTGGGCGACGCCCCACCCCCACCGTCCCCGCATCCCGGGTAAGTTCCCTGCGCCCTCGGTGGGTCGGGTCCCAGCGCCGCACCTGCCACCTGCCGAAGTACTCGGGGACCTGATGGCCTGTTCCCCCGCTGGCGTCTGGAGCCCTCCTGCTCTCCGCCTGCTGCCCTGAGCAGTCTGGCTGGGACCAGCCCATTGTTCGGGCGTGGTCGTTGAGGACAAGGCCCTCCGCTTCTTTCTCTCCGTCCCTCGGCCCCACCCAGAACTCCCCGAACAGAGTTTGGCACGTCGCAAATGCTCGGCCAGAGGGGCCCAGTGTACTCCGAGGCCCCTTGGTGAGACCCTCGTGGTCTCTGGTGGGTGTCGCTTTCGATAACCGCGTTCTCCCAACAGGCGGGCCTCGGTTTCTGGAAGGAAAAACCAGCGCGTGCTTCTCTTTGTGCACAGGGCTTGTTGACGTTGGGGAAACGTTGCCGTGCCCCGAAGACTTAGCTCCCGATGAGGTCGTGGAACTGGAAAACCGAGCTGTGCTGACCAGCCTGAGGCAGAAGTACCTCACGGCGCTTTCGAACCCCAGGTGGTTGCTGGAGCCCATCCCCAGGAAAGGCGGAAAGGATGTCTTCCAGGTGGACATCCCAGAGCACCTGCTCCCCTCGGGGCAGGAGGCCTGAGGAGCGTGCGGGGTTACGGAGAAGCCAGCTAAGTCACGACCCGTGAGCTGACCGTCGTGCCGCAGGCGGGGACCGCAGCTCTGGTCCGGCTGGGCCCTGCCGCGGAGAGCGCTGCCGCTGCGTGCTGTTCGTGGACACAGATTTCCCCGCTCCCGTGCGGGGGACGGGCCGGCGGGACTTTCCTTGTGAGCTGCCCGTCTGGGCTCCTCGACAGGCTCGAGGACTCTGAGCTTCAGGAGAAAGGGAAAGCGGCCGTAAAGGCCTCTGCACCGCGACTAATCTGGATTGCACCAGGAAGCACGTTTCGGGGCGCCTGGGTGGCTCAGTCGTTACGTGTCTGCCCTTGGGTCGGGTCATGATCCCGGGGTCCTGGGATCGAGCCCCACGTCCGGCTCCCGGCTCCACGGGGAGCCTGCTTCTCCCTCTGCCCCTGCTTGTGTTCCCTCTGTGTCTCTCTCTCTGTGAAATAAATAAAATCTTTAAAAAAACAAACACACCTTAAGAGAACCGGTTAGTGTATCCCCCCGTCTTCGTTCTGGTCAAAAGTCGGAGAGCGAACAGCGTCCAGGGGATGTTGTGGGAAGGCTGGGAGCCGGCGCTGAAGGAAGGCCCGGGAGGGAGTGGCCAGCCACGGACGGCCCCGTTCACGGTGACGGGGACATCAGCCCGAGAAACAGAGCACCCGTCCGTCCTCGCAGGTGACTCTTGCTCTGTTGTAAAGGCGTCCCTCGGCCCGTGAAGCGTGCGTGTTCCACACATGGCACGGCTGCTTCGTGTGCAGGGAAAGGATCCTAGATACAGCACTGATGGAAAAGTGCTAAGTTGGGTTGTGTATTTTGTGGGAAATCTTTTGTTGTTGGTTTTTGTGTGTTCCTTAGCCAAGGTTCTAGTGGCTGTTACCCACGTCCTCAGGATGGTGGGCCAGCCCCGCCCGCGCCCCCCACCCCCACCCCGCCATTGACTGGAATGGCCTGTGTCTTCTGAGCTCGACTAAAGGGGTCCTACGTCCCTGCTTTTCCGGTGGGGGCCTCTTTGGAAGGCCCCTGGCCCCCGCGCTAGAAGCACTCAGCTGCTGATCAGAAACTTGCTGGCATCACAAGGGGACCCACGAGGAAAGCCCCTCCTGTCTCAAGCTTCGTGAAGGCTGGAAAGGGGGACGGACAGCGCCAAGGTCAGGAGTGAGGCTGTTGTGTCTCCTGGCCGGCAGGCAAGGCTCAGGCGACCAGATCTCCCTGGGCCTGCCTCCACACTCCCTAGCCGCTCGACACTCCTTGGCCGAGTGGGTGAAAATGCCGCCGCTTCAAAGACAAGAGGGCCCACGGGGGCCAAAACCGGTCCTGGGCCAGGATCCGCAGCCTCCTCGGGTTTATCCAGTGAGGTGTGTGTAGTATCGCAAGTGAGAAAGGACACAGACTCGCCGTTGTCATTGCTTATTTACTCCTGCGGAGCTTTGCTTTTCTTTATTCAAGCCAAAAATAGAGCCAGGGCTACACAATCGTGATTTTTATCTGTCACCAGTGGCCTGTGAGCTTAGGGACCCGGGTTGTCCTTGAAGTGTTCACAGAGTGCACACTTGTAGTCTGAGGAATCCTCCTGCTCCTCGTTCTCACTGGGGGCCTCGTGTGGGGACATGAACAAAAGGGCAGCCAGCAGGATGGAATAACAGGTGTTGTACAGCGACAGCACCGACTCATAATCTGGGTAGGGCGGGGGGGCAGCGGGCAGCTCCCCCGCGCCGCCCCTCCCGGCAGTAGCCGGGGGCGCAAACATCACATTCCTGGAGGTGCCCTCCCCACTTGGGCCCCCCGGCTCACTTGGGCCCCGATTTGCCATGGCATATCTGGCTACGCTGCTCAGGGCCCAGATCCCAGTGAAGGAAAAGGCCTGGGTGCCACTGGGTCCCTGAACATTTGGGGCTTCTTTGGGCTCCGCCTTGTCCTCTTGGGTGGATTCGTGGTGATGGGTTCGTGGGGAACGTCTCGTCGCCGCTACCTGCTTCTTCCTCTTTAGAGGTGTTGCGCTGCTTCCTAGCCACCCGGTGCCAGTTCTCAGGTTACCTTTTGCCTGAATATTCTCGAGCAGCACGGGCCTGTCTCGCCGGAAGTTGGAGTTGCGGTACATCTGAAACGAGATTCATCCTTTTAGTCATTCTGGAAGGAAAGAACCGCGTTCCCGGCTGCTGCCGCCGTTGCCACGGCCACCGCGGCCACCACTGGCGCCACCACTACTCCCAGCCCCTCCCCCCCCCCCCAGGCTGTCATAATGGCCTAGATAATGGTCTAGTTCTACTATGGAGGAAAGGTCCTCTGAGGCTGCCTGCGAGGCTCCTCACGCCCTAGAGCCTGGGCTCACCGACGACGACACGGCACGCATAGGTTAAGGGGTTCACACACCTGTCTGACGTTCCCTGGCTTCTGTTTAGGCACAGAGAAACATGTTAATAAAGTATCAATAAGAAATTAAACCCTTTCGGGAGATCCTTCATCTGGGTCTCCTGGGAAGCTGTTGGAAGGACAGAAAACAGGGGAAACGCAAGGACTTTGTACGTTACCATCATCCTCTTGTTCCCCGGGGCGTGAACCGGAGGGTCGTCCGCGCGTATTTTGCTGAACCCGTACAGGTTCATTAGGCGGATGAACCCCTTCAAGCTGTCAGTTTCAAAGATTCTCTCTGGGCCCCTCCGGCGAAGAATCTCCCTCTGGAAAAGGTCTTCGTCGATGATCACGGTGTCGCCGTCGTCATTCCAGCGCACGGACGTGAAGGTGGTGTCCTCCACGACGCTCCAGAGCTTCCTCGGGAAGGAGAGCCCGAAAATGTTTTGTCCCACATTGGCGGCACCCAGGTTTGGGGCCTGTGGCTGTGGGTCGTCTTGGGGATCTGGATCTCGGCTCCCAGCTGGGTCCTCATGCTTCTCTAAAACCTCCCTGGAATCCAAATTTGGTTCCAGGGAGGACTTAGGTGGGACCTCTGTTGCTGCCTCCCCATCACCAGGGGGAGGCAGCTTGACTTGGTATACCTTGTCGGTACTCTGACCAGCCATGGAGCTAAGTCTAGATCGGGAGCATTTTCACCCCGAGACCATCTCACTAGACTCTCGAGTCAGAAATGCCTTCGGCCACTACAGGGATGCCCAATATATACTGTTCACAGAATTCTGGAGTCTTGTAGTGGGGCAACCGGGTGCCTGAGTCATCGCCCTCTTTATTTGTCATGTGATGTCACAAAGGTGACTCTGAGCTGGTCTGGAGAGGGAGCCCTGGCCAAGTGTGGGGGAGGGGAGGGGTACAGGCCCCCAGCTTCTCTCTTTTCTACAAGGATACAAAAGTATGGTTTGAGTTCCCCAGGAGGGCTCCTGTCTACAACCAGGCACATTGTTTCCCGGGGCCAGGCCCTGGATGGGTAGAGAAACCACAGTCCTAGGTCCACTCCCACTCCCTGAGGACGTGGCGGGGGGGGGGGGGCGGAGGAGGGGTACCTGTTGTTGGCCTCTCTGATTAGCTCAAGGGCCGGGCCCTGGTTAGCCCTGGCTTGGCTACCACCGAGTCTGCCCGGGTCAGATGGGCCCTTGGGAGACTGTATCTCTCAGAAGATGGCAGTCCCTAGCGATCTGGTTGGCCTAGTCTCAGTTGGTAGCCCCCCTCTTCTTCCTGCCCCCCCCCCCCCCCCGCCCGCACTTCCTGCTTTGGTCTCTTTCACCTGCTCCTGCTGGTTAGTTGGTCCTGCTCAGATGGGCCTGAACCAAGAGCCCTGTTTTCTTGCCCCTGGGTCAAGTTGTCCCCAGAGTAGGGCTGTGCTAGAGCACGGTGAGAGCATTCCTCTCGTTCCTCAACCTCAGTGTTACCCACAGCACCTCAGACACACTGCTAACCCAGAGCGCCAGCGCTGTCAGTGAATGGCCGCCGCCTCTGCCGAGCTCGAGGGTCTCCTGTTGAGCTCTGCTTGTCCCCAGATCTCATCCCTCCCCAGATCACAGTGGGATTGTCTTTAGTTTCCATTTGTTCCCTATAGAAACTCTCCTCGTTGCCCAAGATGTGCTCACTTTGGGGACACTTGTGCTCGCCCTTTGCAAATCTCCTCCCGCGGACAGGTGGATTCAGCCTCCCCTGAGGCTGCCTCGAAAGCCCTCTCTCCTTTCTTCAGTAGAGTGGTTTGGCTTCAGCTCTCCCAGATTTCTGGCCACCCGCTTCCAAATTGGATCTCCCTTGGCACTTCCCCTTTTAATTACTTGATTTTGGGGTTCAGCGTGTATTCTGTTCTGTTGAAACAAAGCATTTCACGCACCCACTCCCATGCCAGCCCTGCTCCCCTTGCCCCGAGCCCACCCCCACCCCTGACTCCTGTGTCCCTCTCCTGCCATGACCTTGATGGTAGATACCTTGAGTAATGTCATTTGCTCTGGGGTTGCTTTTCAAAGGGCCTGTTTTATACAGTCTCACTCCCCAGGAAAACTCCTACTTGTTTAGCTAGACGTGACCAGAGGAGGCCAATATGCAGTATCTGAAAATAGAGGGGAGTCTGGGCGTGGGATGGGACAAAAACCTAAACGAAAGTCACCTTCACCATAGATGAGAGGATGGGACGGTGGTTGGAGGGACGCACGTTCCCTAGCCACCTGGACAGCTTTGTCCTTAACCTTCACTGTGGTGCCGTGGACAGGCCCCGCCTGCGAGGATCCTAGCTCCTTGAGCCAGCTCTGCCACCGAGGAGGGTCATTCGCCCTCTCTGAGGGTCAGTCCTTTGTGTCTAAACAGGGAGCACCAAGAGGGGTCGAGAGAGGGTCTCCCGAGGGGGCTTTCCATCCAAGGGCTGGGACCCTCGATGGAGCCCCCAGGTCGAGAATCGGGCTGGCTTCGTGGTCTCTGTGCTTCTTGACAGTTTGCCAAGTGTTCATTCCAGAAGTCAGTGTGCGCTGCGGGGGCCCGCCTCGAGAGGCTAAGGATTTACACGGGGGCTTAGAAAAGGGCCACCGTTTAAAAGCCACTGGTGGCTTCTCGGAAGGGGGCTCCTAGAGTCAGTCTCTGGTTAAACAGCCCAGCTTCCTTCAGTTGCATACCTAAGAATTTTCTCCTCAGTGAGCTCTTTGAAGAATGAAAATGAGATTTTGCTGTGGCCTTTGCGAGGCCCTGAGCTCCGCTGTTTACTCAGAGGGACTGGACCGTGTGCTGGGGGCGGAAATGGGAGAGATGACCAGTCGGGAAGCCACAGTCTGGCGCTCCACAGAGGTCAGGCAGGGATGTGATTGGACTTGATTTGGGCACTCTCAGGTCCTGAGTCTGGCGTAGGACCGTTGCCTAACGTTCTTGGTCTCAGGTCGCCAAATCTCCCGCTGGGGCTCAGCATCTAGGACAGCAGGCTCATCTTGTCCCCTGAAGAGGAAATGTCCACAGTGCCGTCTTCAGTGTAGTTGAAGGGCGTGGTGGAAATTTCAGCCTCCCTCAGCTAAGCCTTCTCAATCCCAGCATTTCAACCCTAGGACCTGTGGCTGCCACGCAAGACAGTCTTTCTTAGACAGCTTCCATGCTCAAGACCCTTGGAGAGAAACGACTGCTCTTCGGTGCTCCACAGGCCCCAGGGATGACCGGGACGGGTGGCCGCCTTACACGGGGCCAAAGCCCCAGGCAGGCGGCTCGGCGGAGCACAGCCGAGGGGGCTGCGAGGACAGCCACCCCGAAGGGACTCGCCACGGCTTCTGCGCAGCCCTGTGGCCATCGAGAAAGGGGCCGAGCGCTGGGCTGTGCGGCCCAAGGCCCGAGCCCCCGCCAAGCGAGCCTGGCTCTGTGGCCGTGCCTGCCGCCCCTGCCTTCGGGCCCCCGTCCTTCAAGCCATCCGTTGCTCCCTGGGTCCCGGGAGCTGCCCCCTTCCTGGTCTCCATGCCCCGCGGGCACCGCCCTTCCTCTGCAGTTGGCTCAGGTCCCAGCTGACGGGACTTTCTCAGCCACCGCTCAGAAGGAACGCATCTGTGGCTAGACGCAAGCCCTGAGACCTACATCCGGGGCCTGCCTTCTCCCGCCCCCCGCTCTCACCTTCCCAGGGCCCGCGCCCGCCAGCCCGGAAGCCCTCCGGCGCCTCTCACTCAAGGTGTGTGGGGCACCCGCCGCCGCCGCGGTGCGGTGCCGGCCGGCACTGTTCTCTTATACGCCTGGGGCTCCTGTCAGGGGCGGACCCCAAGCTGCCCCCTCCGGTGGTGCTGCCTCCCTGAGGCCCCCCTCTGGGGCCCGGGCCCCCTCGGGGCTCCCCGCCTGGGGCACCCACGTGCAGCCCAGCTCCCACGTGCAGTCCCAGTCGAGATGCTCCTGTCTCCCCCCTCCAGACTGGGAAGGCAGTCCTCGAGGGCCGCAGAGACCACCATGGGAACCTGGTCCCCGAAAGTTCTGTGCCCCCCAGCAGCAGCTGGGCGGCCTTTCGCGTCCTGGAAAACAGCTCTGTGTCGTAACGGGGCAGGAGGAGCCGTCAGCGAGGACACCTGCCTCACCGTGGCCGTGCTGAGCACTCCCTGGGGTCTGGGCCACTCACGCGGGACCACGGTCCCTCGGGCAGGGATCAGCAAAGGCCCAGCCGAGGCCGTGGCAGGTGGAGTCAGGGGCCCAGGTCCCACCTGAGCAAGTGGAGCCAGGCCCTTCGGTCTGCCCTGAAGCCGTGAAGCCCCCCCACCCCTGGACGCTGGGGGGACAAGCAGCAAAGGAGGCTTCCTGGTCTGGTTGGTGGTGTCACGTTTCTGTAGCGTCCGAGGCTCAGGGGACAATGGGAAGCATGTCCTTAGAGGCTAAACATGGCCCGGGGCCGTCGAGTAAACCGTGCCTTTCTAAAGGAGCCCCGTGCAAGCTTGCTTCCCAGCCAGCCTCCCTCCCTGGCTGTACACGGCGGGGCTAGGGGGGCCCGGAGTCTCCCGGTTCCCAGCGGCCTGCCTTTCCGCAGTCTCTCAGACCCGTCTCCTTCAGGGACCTTCTGCCCGCGGCAGCCCGGGCGTTACAGTCACTCCACCACCGTCTCTCTCTGCTGTGAACTCTGAAGCTTGCAAACAGAACCCGTCTCCTGGTGCTTTCTGCCTACTGGAGCCCCTGGAAAAGGAGGCCCACGTGGGAGGGAGAGGCAGCCTGCCGAGAGACAGAGACGTTGAGAGACTGGAAAAGCAGGGTTCAGGCCGTGTTCCCAAAATGAGCCAAACGGGCCCTGTGTGCGCGGGCCCCTAGGTGGTGGATTTCCTCACAGCAGACCGCCCCCCGTGGGCCCCGGCGGCCCCGGCACCCAGCTCAGGTTTTCTTTCATGTTGACGACGGCTTCACATGTAGCTCAAAGCGGCAGACTCGGGGCCGTCTGGAGGCTGCCTGCTTGCCATACCCCACCAGGCCTCAGCCCCCGTCTGCTAAGAATACAGAAGCGAGAGCTTTGTGGTTCGCAGACCCCAAGCCAGTCCCCCGAGCTGCTGAGCTGAGCCCCCGCCCCGAGCAGGTCCTTCCCTGGCCTTTGTCCGTTAGCCCACGGGGCCGCTGTAGCCAAGCGCCACGGCCTGAGCGGCTTAGGAATACGGGACATCGCTGCTCTCTCTCCTGATGCTGGGGGTGCAAGGTGCCAACAGGGTGCCAGCAAGGTGGAGTGAGAGCCCCCCTCCTGGTTCACAGCTGCCCCCTTCTCGCTGTGTCCTCTCCTGGTGGAAGGGGCTGGGGAACTCTCTGGAGCCGCTTTTACAAGGCGCTACTCCCATCCACGAGGCTTCCACCTTCTTGACCTAAACACCTCCCAAAGGCCCCACCTCCAAAGGCCATCATGTTTGGTGCTCAGGATTTCAACAGATGTATCGGGGGGGGGGGGGGCGGAACTCCCTGAGACCGTAGCACTCCCATCCTGCATCGAGCCCCCCTGACCATAAGCCCCTGGGCAGTCTCATGCTGTGAGGGGGCGCCCCTGTAATGGGACTCTGTTCAGGCGCCACCCGGGAGAGCCGCTTGTGTTGCTGCCTCTCCTGGTCTTGTCCTCTTCCTGGACCAGCCCCCAATCCCTGGAGCCCCCTGCACTTTGCTCATGAGCTCTTGGGAAATCACAGGTCTGACCCTTAGAGGCTGATGTTGATCCAAGGCGAGGTGCATGCAGGGCTTTTAGCCCAGCTCGGGGGGACGCGAACGATGGCAAGGCCAAAAAGGCTTGGGAAAGCATGTGCTCGTCACGGGGACTTGGGCAGCCGCTGTCTGGCCTGGCAGTGTCTCGACTTTCTGCAGGAAAGCCACTGACTTTGTCAGACCCCGAACTCACAAAGCCTACTTGGCTGCCTTGAACGCTGAGCCCAAACCTGCAAGCGTGCCCTGTGGGTGGGCCTGTTCAGCCTCAGCACCAGCTGTGCTGAAAGGAAATCAGGCAAAGCTCCACGAACAGATCTGGAGCTCTGGGATCCTTGCAGGTTTGGGACCGTCCCTCTGGGGAGGGGGGGGAGGGGTCCAAATCTGTCCGCTTATCCTGGGGGCCGTCCTGGACCGTCGCGGTCCCTTGCAGATGTGCACGATAGAGGGCCCGTTCTCTCCTGCGACCAAGGGAGACAGAGCCGCCCAGGGGCGTGGCATTTCCGACACAGACCAGTGAGTGCGCTCCTGACGCGGGATGCCCACGGAAGCCGCACGTCCCTGGAGGGCCCATCACCAGGACCGGGAGGCCTCCGTGCGCTCTGCACAGATCCAACGCAGGCCCCCGTGCCCTGGACTCATCGTGCAGGCCTAGCCTGGCTAGTTGTAGTCTGCAACAAGGACTGCTTGCCTGGGCCCCTCGGCCTGCTCCTGCCGCACCCACCAGGTGGTGAGGGTATTCACTCAGCCTGCCCGGGAAGGCCTTGCTCTTTTCTCTGCCCCGCACGTGATAAGCGAGCGGGATGCAAAGGGTTATGGACACCTGTTTCAAAAACTGCCAGCAATTCAGGATGTCGTCATCCTGACCACCTCTTGACCCTGATGAGTCTTTCTGGTTCCCTCCTATGACAGCGCTGGTCTGCGAAAATGCTTTAGACCCTCTTGCATAGGAGCCCTCCAGACGAGAGGGTCTGGGGGAGAACGGGGGGGGGGGGGGCGGAAAAAAGGCGGTTGGTTCCCGAACAGACACACTCATCTTGGAACCGTGGAGGAAAGACAAGCCCTACACCCGGGACGTGCGGGGCGGGGGGCGGGGGGGGGGGGCTCTGTGATCCTGGTGTTTCCGAAGCGCGCCTAGAAGATTGCCCCCTCCTGAGGAACGCTCCGGTGCCGCCCCTGGAGCTGCCACAAGGCCGGCAATTGAGAAGGACAGCCGACGGCCGAGCCCGCGAGCAGCCGGACAGCCGTGTGACACAGCTGGGGTGGCTCCGGCGGCGCGGGCACCGGTCACCGGTCACCTCCCTTCTGCCATTCTCCACCCGGAGACAGCAGCACGGTCCGCAGGGTAAGGGCCCAGTCCTACCAGGAGGCCCACCCCACTCCTGCCCGTCCCAAGCCCTGGGCTGTTCTGGGTGCTTGTGACCAACAGGCCCTAGAGCAGAGGTTCCCAGGACCCCGTCCGCCGGTGCCCTGAACGGGCTGGAGCAGCTCACAGACAGGCACACAACTCCCTTCCGAAGACCCCCGGCGGCTTGCAAACGGATGCAGCTCAGGAACAGCCGGACGCAAGAGCTGCGCGGGCCACGGGATGTGGGCAGGGGTGCGGAGAAGCTTGCATGCCCTCTGACTGCGCCCCTCCGCCCACACCTCCACGTCACCCACCTGAACGCTCTCTGAGCCCGTCCCTTTGGGGTTTGATGGAGGCTCCCCCACTCAATCGCCAGCCCCTCTGCCCTCCCCCGTGGTCAGGGGGTGGGGGAACTGAAAGGTCCCACCCGCTAACCCCCTGGCTGGTGCACTTAGCCATCAGGCCCCCTCCCTAGGTGCTGCTCAGAGTCACCTCACGGACATAACAAAAGACACCTTCATCGCTCTCCAGGCTTTGGAATTACAAGAGGGTTTGGGGAGCTCAGAGTCAGGACTCTGGACCAAGACCAAATATATATGAGAAATGCATTTTGGTCATTGAATGACCAAGCGTATGTCTTCATTATGAATCACATGAACATACCTACATTTCACCTATTAGGAATCCTGTTGCCGTGAACATGGGTACACAAAGCAGTTTCGAGACCCAGCTTTCAAGTCCTTAACTGTACGCTCAGAATTGGGATTGCTGGCTCATTACAGTCATTTCCATTTTTTATTTTTTTGAGGCCCCGTCACACTCGTTTCCACAGCAGCTGTTATCGGGTTACATTCCCCCAAAAGTGTACAAGGATTCCAATTTCCGCACAGACCCTACATTGGAAAGGCAACAAAACGTTCTTTCTTCTGCTCAAACTTTCTGATGCAGTTGAAAGGTAGCAAACACCCTTCCTTCCTGTCACAAGAGAGTGCTCTGTCTTCTCCAGGATCCAATGGCTATTCTCAGAGCAATTATCCATTTCAGACTATGCTCCGACACCCGAGGCACCCCTTCTCCAAGTAGGACCGCTGTCCTACCCCAGCTTCCCGGTGACCAGCCACACAGAAGCAATCACGGGGACCAGACGCGCCCAGCCGCCAGGACTCAGGGCATTTCCACTGCAGCGCTCGCCCCGGGAGCCGCACCCCCTCGCCCTGCCTCCGCTTCTTCTGCGGGTCTCAGGGCACCCCT
>NW_023270164.1:0-68427 GCF_011800145.1 Mirounga leonina
AAAAATGGGCGGGGGGAATTGGAGGGAGAGATGAACCATGAGAGACTGTGGACCTGAGAAACAAACAGTGTTCTAGAGGGGAGGGGGGAGGGGGGATTGGTTAGCCCAGTGATGGGTATTAAGGAGGGCACGTACTGCATGGAGCACTGGGTGTTATACAAAAACAATGGATCGTGGATCACTACATCAAAAACTAATGATGTATTATATGGTGACTAACATAATATAATAAAATTAAAAACTACAAAAAAAAAGAAAAGAAATCTGTGCTTTGTGGTTAACTACAAATGTAGTCTCAGTAAACATAGGTAATTTTTCTATCATCCATATTCTTTTAAATGAAAATAATCAAGTGAGCTATAGTATACAGATAGTTATAAAAATGTGGAAATCATGGAAACTAAGGCCCCACCAAAACTACTTGTATACTATCTAGTTGAAGCAGCAATGAATATAATCAACTTCCACATTTTTACATGTTACTCACAAAATTATAATTCCAGCTCTGGATACTCACACCTGCAGTCATATATACCTCCTATAGAGACTAAATTGCTCAACATGATTGTCTTCCTATCACTTGAATTCGAATTATCTAAAATCTAGTCCTTAACAGAAACATGCTTCTGTCATGGCAGAGAGAGAGGGAGGTGGGGGGAAACAAAAAGAGAGGGGAGACAGGGAGAGAGACAGATTCTATTATGGACTCCATCATTATTCTGTTTACTCAGAATTAAAACTCAAAATTCCTCTTTGGCTTTTCTTTTTTAATATTATTTTCTAAAGATTTTATTTATTTATTTGACAGAGAAAGACAGTGAGAGAGGGAACACAAGCAGAGGGAGTGGGAGAGGGAGAAGAAGGCTTCTCATTGATCAGGGCGCCCAACACGGGGCTTGATCCCAGGATCCTGGGATCATGACCTAAGCCAAAGGCAGATGTTTAATGACTGAGCCACCCAGGCACCCCTTCTTTGGCTTTTCTTATATGTGGACATGTTTTGTAAATTTGAAAGCCTATAAATATCTTTTACATAGATATAATACACCCTGACAAGGGCCTCATCAGTTTTCTTTTTAATATCTCTTGAATTTATTGTTCCATTTTCTCTGCCTCTACCCAATTAGGGTACATAACATATCAGCCTAAATTAATACAACCTCCCAATTGGTTTTCCTGCCTCCAGCCTCCTCCCAGCCATTTCATCTTGCACACTGATTAAAAAGTAATCTTCCTGAAACACATAAAAAACATAGCTGAAAATTCTTCACGTGATATTCAAAAGCCCTCCTTAGTCTGGACTTAATCTAGATTTCCAGCCTCATCTTCCATTATTATCTTTCAAGATGCTTGCTGCCTAAGGGATCCCCAAAAATACCACTGCTCATTTTCACCTTCCTCCTAAAATAACCCTTTTCCTCTTTACATTAACAAATCTTACTCATCATTGAAAGCCTTGCCAAAGTCTATTTCCTCTTTATGCCAACTCAAATAACAACACATTACCAGTCAGAGGTCAGTTAATTTTCACTTGGAGAAGCAATTTAGTCAACTTGACTGATTGATTGAATTTATAAAATTGGCTTGAAAACTCATAAGAAATATGTAACTGAAGTGCCGGTACTAGAATATTTTAAATGGATATGGTTAACCAATAAGTATTCCAGAACACTACAATAAGTTCTGTACATACATATTTAATAAAAAGCGACCAGAAAATAATATATTTCAATGCAGATTATACATAGAATTCTATACTGATCAGGGCAAATTTTAAACTTGCCACCAAAGACATTGAAAACTGCCAGGAACTTAGGAAGATGGTGGACTAGGAGGACCCTGAACAGCTCATCCCATCTCATGTTCAAACTAGATAGCATCCACATCCAAGTCAGTAACCCAGAGAGCAATCCAAAGACTGGCAGAACAAACTCCACAACTAAATATAGAGAAGAAGCTGCATCTGGAAGGTTAGGAAGGTCAGAAAGGCAGAGGGAGGCTTCCCCAGGAGGGAGGGAGCTGTGTGCATGCAGAGGGCAGAGAAACAGGCCCTCACACCACGGAGCACACATATGGAAGACTAATCCCCATAAAGTTTGGCTTTAAAAACCAGACGGGCTGAATTCCATGAGTTTTTTAAACCAGTGGGATTTGGGGCCTGGAGCTTCAAAAGTCAGCTGACTCAGCTAGGTCACCACCCTTAAAGAGACAGCAACCTGTGTAGAGAGGCAACATTAAAAAGGCAGTGTGTACAATGGTGGGCAAAGAGGAGACAGATTTGTTCATACTGATTTCAGAGCGTGTTGAGGGACTTCTGTGAAAACAAGGGAGCTGGCAGCCTGCATTTTCCTCCCCCACCTCCAAGCATAAACACAGAGCCACCTGTCAGAGGCAGGGCTGCACAGATACTTGTAGCTTTGGCCCAGGGCCTAGGGCAAATCTTCTTAAAGATGTGCATGTGCCCCCACCCAGCCACTGAGTGCACAGCTGCTGCAGCACATAGTGCCCACCTACTTCCCTGGGCCCAAATGTGCACCTGGGCCACCTTTGCATACCAAGCCCAGCACAGTCCAGCCGCACCAAAACAACATCATGCATGGTGCCAAGCTTCACACCCCCAGCTGCTGCAGAAATTCAGGGGATCCAGCAAAGGACTACTGTCCCAAATCAAATTTTACTAACACTGCCAACCTGCTCCCAGTTCCCTAGTGGGCACATTACCCACAGAGCTGGCCTGCCTGGGTCCCACTAACACCACAGAGGGCAATCATACCTCCTCACCACCAGGCAGAGTCACCGCAGATGACTCTACTGAAAGGAAAAGTGACTCAGACACAACAGCAGAGCGTAAAAAAGAGACAGGGTACTCTCCTGAAGTGCCAGGCTCTGATGAATAGGGGACATTGCACTGCAGGGCACTCCAGGACCTCTTCATAAAGTCACCACATTCAAGACCAGAAGACATAGCTGACTTTGTTAACACAGAGAAACAGACACAGAGAGGCACATAAAATGAGGAGACAGAGAAATTTATCACAAATGGAGAGTATAAGGATATAGGCAGACATCTAAGCAAAAAAAATGTTAATAACATGACTGATAGAGAATTTAAAGCAATGATCATAAGGATACTCACAGGGCTTGGGAAAAGATGGGAAGACATAAGTGAGACCCTTAACACAGAGATAAGGAACAACATAGTTGTTCAGTAAACAGAGGGCTCAGTAAACAAAATGTGAAAGGGCTCAGTAAAGAAAATGAGAAACAAAGCATGCTTGGTGGAATGAATAGCATGATGGAAGAAGCAGAGGAACAAATCAGTAGTATCCTAGAACATAGAGTAATAGAAAGTAATCAAGCTGAACAAAAGAGAGAAAAAATAATGATTCAAATTGAGAATAGACCTAGGGATATCACTCACTCCATGAAAGGTATTAACATTTGTATTATAGAAGTCCCAAAAGAAGAAGAGAAAAGGGGACAGAAAACTTATTTTAGGAAATCATAGCTGAAAACTTCCCTAATCTGGGGAGGAAACATACATCCAGATCTAGGAGACACAGAGAACTCCCATCAAAATCAACAAAAGCAGATCCACACCAAGACATACTGTACTTAAACTTGCAAAAATATAGTGATTAAAAAAAGTCTTAAAAGAAGCAAGACAAAAGAAGACAGTAACACACAAGGGAAAACCCATAAGGCTAGCAAAAAAAAAAAAAAAAAAAAAAAGATTTTTTTCAACAGAAACTTGGCAAGCCAGAGGAGAGTGGCATGATATACTCAAAGTGCTGAGTGGGAAAAATATGCAGCCAAGAATACTCTATCCAGCAAGGCTATCATTCAGCATAGGAGAGATAGAGTTTCCCAGACAAAAATAAATAAATAAATAAACTGAAGAAGTTCATGATCACTAAAACAGCTCTGCAAGAAATTTTAAAGGGGACCCGTTGAGTGGAAAGGAGAGACCAAAGTAACAGTATAAAGGTAGTAAACACAGAGTGAAGCGGGGGGAATCGGAGGGGTAGACGAACCATGAGAGACAGTGGACTCTGAAAAACAAATGGGGTTCTAGAGGGGAGGGGCGTGGGAGGATGGGTTAGCCTGGTGGTGGGTACTGAGGAGGGCACGTTCTGCATGGAGCACTGGGTGTTGTGCACAAACAATGAATCATGGAACACTTCATCTAAAACTAATGATGTAATGTATGGGGATTAACATAAGAATAAAAAAAAAAGGTAGTAAACACAAAAGCAGTAAAAATGAGTATTTCTGTAAGAAATCAGTCATGAAACTCCCATAAAAGCATATAAAATATAATAACATATGTCTAAAATGTGGGAAGGAGTGGAGGAAAGGATGGGTTCAAACTTAAATGACCATCAACTTAATATAGCCTGCTATATGCAGAAGAGGTTATATATAAACCTCATGGTAACTACATATCAAAATCACTAAGAAACATGCAAAGAATAAAGGGAAAGAAATCCAAATATATCACTAAAGAAAAGCAGCAAAATATGAAAGAAAGACAAGAAAAGATCAGAGAAAATCTTCAGAAACAATCACAAAAGAAGTAATAAAATGGCAATAAATACACATCTATTACTTTGAATGTAATGGACTAAATGCACCAACCAAAAGACACAGGGTGACAAAATGGGTAAAAAAAACAAGACTCATCTATATGCTGCCTACAAGAGACTCATTTTAGACCTAAACACACATGTAGATTGAAAGTGAGGGGAGGGAGAAATATCTATCATGACAATGGATTTGAAAAGAAAACCAGAGTATCGATTATTATTTTGGACAAGCTAGACTTTAAACCAAAGACTGTAAGAAGAGACAAAGAAGGACACTATATCACAATAAAAAGGACAATCCAACAAGAAGATATAGCAATTATAAATATTTATGCAACCAACATAGGAGCACCCAAAAACATAAAACGGTTAATAACAAACATAAAGGAACCAATTGAAAATAATACAATAATAATAGGGACCTTAACACCCCACTTGCATCAATGGAGAGATCATCTAAACAGAAATCAATAGGGAAACAGTGGCTTTGAATGATACACCAGACCAGAAGGATTTAACAGATATATTCAGAGCATTCCATCCTAAAACAGTATAATACACATTCTTTTTCAAGTGCAATGCAGAACATTCTCCAGAATAGGTCACATATTAGTCCACAAAATCAGCCTCAACAAATTCAAGAAGACTGAAGTAATACCATGCATCTTTTCTGAATGCAATGCTATGAAGCTAGAAGTCAACCACAAGAAAAAAAAATCAGGAAGGACTACACATACATGGATGTTAAATAACATACTACTAAAGAATGAATGGATCAAGCTGGAAATCAAAGAAGAAATTTTAAAAAATATGGACACAAATGAAAATGAAAACACAATGGTCCAAAACCTTTGAGATGCAACAAAAGCAGTTTGAAGAGGGCATTTTATAGAAATACAGGCCTAACTCAAGATTTGAGATTTTTCTCAAATAAAGAACTTAACCTTATACCTAAAGGAACCAGAAAACAAAACAAAACAAAACCTAAAGTCAGTAGAAGGAAGAAAATAATAAATATTAGAAGAGAAATAAATGAGATAGAAACTAAAAAAACCCAGTAGAACAGACTGATGAAATCAGGAGATGGTTCTTTGAAGAAAATCAATAAAATTGATAAACTGCTCACCACACTTATCAAAAAGAATAGAGAAAGAACCCAAATAAAATCACAAATGAGAGAGGAGAAATCACAAACAATATGACAGAAATACAAATAATTATAAGAGATTATTATGAAAAACTATATGCCAAAAAGTTGGACAACCTAAAAGAAATGGATAAATTCCTAGAACCATATAAATTACCAAACTGAAAAAGGATGAAATAGAACATTTAAACAGACTGATAATAAGCAAAAAAATAATTTGAAACAGTAATCAAAAAACAAAAGCCCAGGAGCAGAAGGCATTAAAGGCGAATTCTACCAAGCATTTAAAAAAGAGTTAATACCTATTCTCCTCAAACTATTCCAAAAAAAAAAAAAAAAAGGAAGGAAAATTTCCAAATACATTCTAAGGCCAGCATTACCCTGATTCCAGAACCAGACAAACACATATACACACAAACACACACACAAAAGACCTACAGGCCAATATCTCTGATGAACACAGATGTGGAAATTCTCAACAAAATACTAGCAAACCAAATCCAACAATACATTAAAAAAATCATTCACAATGATCAAGGGAATTTATTCCTGGGCTACAAGGGTGGTTCAGTCTTTGCAAATTAATCAATGTGATACATCACAACAATAAGAGAAAGGATAAGAACCATATGATCGAGGGGGGAAAGATGGCGGAGGAGTAGGGGACCCTATTTCAACTGGTCCTGGGAATTGAGCTGGATATCTACCAGACCACTCTGACCACCCACGAAACCAGCCTGAGATATAAGAAGATCTAGATCTCTACAAACAGAATATCGCAGGCGGTTGGTTTTGAGGTATGAAGCAAGGAGCCCTGATTCCACAGGCAGATACTGGAGGATAAACGGCAGCGGGAGGGTTCCTGGCCGTGGGGATCCTACACCGCCAGTGAGCGACAGCCTCGCACGCTGGGGATGGGGCACAGACTCGCAGACCACTAGCAGCGGGGAAAGGACTTTAGGGCATCCCCCGGGGCGGAAACCCGGAGCAGCGGGGTCGCACGGATGAACTGGGAGCACCTGGCAGTTTTAGAAGCACAAAGGGCAGAGACCGTGCCCCAACCTGGAGGCAGGACTGGGAGCACTGCAGAGGGGCGCACAACCCAGGCCACTGCAGTTTATAGCAGCATGGACAGAAAAGGAGACGGTGTGGCCTGGAGAGCTCACTGAAGAACAGACTGCGGTCTCTCTGCTCTGAGGCAGCAGGAACGGTCTCTTCTGCTCTGATTCGTGGAAGAGATGAGGAAAGCCGCCAGGGAAAGCTGCCAGAGAACAAAAGCCCCAAAAACTGATTCCCACTGAGCCCATCCCCCGGCACAGGGGGGCAGGGCAACTCCGCCCAAACAGGGTTGCCTGAGTAACAGTGCGGCAGGCCCCTCCCGCAGAAGACAGGCTGGGAAAACAAGAGGCCAGCAACCCTAAAGTCCCAAGAAAACAGGTGCATCTTCTTGGGTTCTGGTCAATAATTTGGACTCCAAACGTTCCCTCAAACACCCATCAACAGAATGACTAGGAGGAGGAACCCCCCAAAGAGAAAAGACTCAGAGATCATGACTTATGCTGCAGATTTACAAATGGATGCAGATATAACCAAGATGTCAGAAATGGAATTCAGGCTAGCAATTGTGAAGACAATGGCTAGAATGGAGAAACCAATTAATGGCAACATAGAGTCTCTAAGGGCAGAAATGAAAGCTGAATTGGCAGAACTTAAAAATGCTATCAATGAGATCCGATCCAATCTAGATAATCTAACAGCTAGGGTAAGTGAGGCAGAAGAACGAATAAGTGACCTGGAAGACAATATAATAGATAAAAAGGGAAAAGAGAAGGCCAGGGAAAAACAACTCAAAATCCATGAAAATAGAATCAGAGAAATAAGTGACACCATGAAGCATTCCAATGTCAGAATAATTGGAATCCTGGAGGGAGTGGAGAAAGAGAGAGGACTAAAAGATGTATTTGAGCAAATCGTAGCTGAGAACTTCCCTAATCTGGAGAATGAAGCAAACATTCGAGTCCTAGAGGCAGAGAGGACCCCTCCCAAGATCAAGGAAAACAGGCCAACACCCCAGCATGTAATAGTAAAACTCACAAGTCTTAGAACCAAGGAAACCATCTTAAGGGTAGTTAGGGGGAAGAGATTCCTTATGTACAGAGGGAGGAACATCAGAATAATGTCAGACCTATCCACAGAGACCTGGCAAGCCAGAAAGGCCTGGCAAGACATATTCAGGGTACTAAATGAGAAGGACATGCAGCCAGAATACTTTATCCGGTAAGGCTGTCATTTAGAAAGGATGGAGAGATGCAAAGCTTCTACGACCGGCAGAAACTGAAAGAATATGTGACCACTAAGCTGGCCCTGCAAGAAATATTAAGGGGGTTTCTATAAAAGGAGAAAGACCCCAAGAGTGATATACAACCGAAATTTACAGGGACAATCTATAAAAACAACGTCTTCACAGGCAACATGATGACAATTAATTCATATCTTTCAATAATCACTCTCAATGTGAATGGCCTAAACGCTCCCATAAAATGGCACAGGGTTGCAGATTGGATAAAAAGACAGGACCCATCCATATGCTGTCTATAAGAGACTCATTTTGAACCTAAAGATACATCCAGACTAAAAGTGAAGGGATGGAGATCCATCTTCCATGCCAACGGACCTCAAAAGAAAGCTGGGGTAGCAATTCTTATATCAGACAAATTAGATTTTAAACTAAAGTCTGTAATTAGAGACACAGAGGACACTATTTTATTCTTAAAGGGTCTATCCAACAAGAAGATCTAACAATTGTAAATATCTATGCCCCCAACATGGGAGCAGCCATCTACATAAACCAACTGTTAACCAAAATAAAGAGTCATATTGATAACAATACATTAATTGTAGGAGACCTCAATAGTCCACAATCAGCAATGGACAGATCATCTAAGCAGAAAATCAACAAGGAAACAAGAGCTTTGAATGATACATTGGACCAGATGGACCTCATAGATCTATACGGAACATTCCACCCTAAAACAACAGAATACTCATTCTTCTCGAGCGCACATGGAACTTTCTCCAGAATAGACCACATACTGGGTCACAAATCAGGTCTCATCTGATACCAAAAGATTGAGATTATTCCCTGCATTTCTCAGACCACAATACTCTAAAACTGGAACTCAATCATGAGAAAAAATTTGGCAGAAATTCAAACACTTGGAAGCTAAAGACCACTCTGCTCAAGAATGTTTGGGTCAACCAGGAAATCAAAGAAGAACTTAAACAATTCATGGAAATCAATGAGAACAAAAACACATCAGCCCAAAACCTATGGGATACTGCAAAGGCAGTCCTAGGGGGGAAATACATAGCCATCCAAGCCTCACTCAAAAAAATAGAAAAATCCCGAATTCACCAACTAACTCTACACCTTAAAGAACTAGAGAAAAAGCAACAAATGATGCCTAAGCCATGCACTAGAAGAGAAATAATTAAAATTAGAGCAGAGATCAATGAATTAGAAACCAGAAACACAGTAGATCAGATGAACGAAACTAGAAGTTGGTTCTTTGAAAGAATTAATAAGATCGATAAACCACTGGCCAGACTTATCCAGAAGAAAAGAGAAAGGTCCCAAATTACTAAAATTATGAATGAAAGGGAAGAGATCACGACTAATACCAAGGAAATAGAAACAATTGTTAGAAATTATTATCAACAACTATATGCCAATAAACTGAGGAATTGGATGAAATGGAGGCCTTCCTGGAAAACTATAAGCTGCCAAGACTGAAACAGGAAGAAATTGACAACCTGAATAGGCCAATAACCACTAACGAGATTGAAGCAGTGATCAAAAACCTCCCAAAAAACAAGAGTCCAGGGCCTGATGGATTTCCTGGGGAATTCTACCAAACATTTGAAGAAGAAATAATACCTATTCTACTGAAGCTGTTTCAAAAAATAGAAACAGAAGGAAAACTTGCAAACTCATTCTATGAGGCCAGCATTATCTTAATCCCCAAACCAGGCAAAGACCCCATAAAAAAGATGAATTTCAGACCGATATCCCTGAGGAATATGGATTCCAAAATCCTAGCTAATAGGATCCAACAATACATTAAAAGGATCATCCACCACGACCAAGTGGGATTTATCCCCGGGATGCAAGGGTGGTTCAACATTCGCCAATCAATCAACGTGATAGAACACATTAATAAGAGGAGGGAGAAGAACCATATGGTCCTCTCAATTGATGCAGAAAAAGCATCTGACAAAATACAACATCCTTTCCTGATTAAAACTCTTCAGAGTATAGGGATAGAGGGAACATTCCTCAAGTACATAAAATCCATCTATGAAAAACCCACAGCAAATATCATCCTCAATGTGGAAAAGGTGAGAGCCTTTCCCTTAAGATCAGGAACACGTCAAGGGTGCCCACTCTCGCCACTATTGTTCAACCTAGTACTAGAAGTCCTAGCAACAGCAATCAGACAACACAAAGAAATAAAAGGTATTCAAATTGGCAAAGAAGAAGTCAAACTCTCTCATTTTGCAGATGACATGATACTTTATGTGGAAAACCCAAAAGACTCCACCCCCAAATTACCAGAACTCATCCAGCAATTCAGTAATGTGGCAGGATACAAAATCAATGCACAGAAATCAGTTGCTTTCTTATACACTAACAACACAACTGTAGAAAGAGAAATTAGAGAAACGATTCCATTTACAATAGCACCCAAAACCATAAGATACCTCGGAATAAACCTAACCAAAGAGGTAAAGGATCTATACTCTAGGAACTACAAAACACTCATGAAAGAAATTGAAGAAGACACAAGAAGATGGAAAAATATTCCATGCTCATGGATCGGAAGAATAAACATTGTTAAAATGTCTATGCTACTCAGAGCAATCTATCCCTTCAATGCCATCCCGATCAAAATTCCAATGACATTTTTCAAAGTGCTGGAACAAACAATCCTAAAATTTGTATGGAATCAGAAAAGACCCCGAATCGCCAAGGAAATGTGGAAAAAGAGAAACAAAGCTGGGGGCATCACGTTGCCTGATTTCAAGCTATATTACAAAGCTGTGATCACCAAGACAGCATGGTATTGGCACAAAAACAGACATGCAGACCAATGGAACAGAATAGAGAACCCAGATATGGACCCTCAACTCTATGGTCAAGTAATCTTTGACAAAGCAGGAAAAAACATGCAATGGGAGAAAGACAGTCTCTTCAATAAATGGTGCTGGGAAAATTGGACAGCTATATACAGAAGAATGAAACTCGACCATTCTCTAACACCATTCACAAAGATAAACTCAAAGTGGATGAAGACCTCAATGTGAGACAGGAATCCATCAAAATCCTAGAGGAGAACATAGGCAGTAACCTCTTTGACATCACCCACAGCAACTTCTTTCAAGATACATCTCCAAAAGCTAGTGAAACAAAAGCAAAAATGAATTTTGGGGACTTCATCAAGATAAAAAGCTTCTGCACAGCAAAGGAAACAGTCAACAAAACAAAGAGGCAACCCACAGAATGGGAGAAGATATTTGCAAATGACACTACAGATAAAGGGCTGGTATCCAAGATCTATAAAGAACTTCTCAAACTCAACACCCAAAAAAGAAATAATCAAGTCAAAAAATGGGCAGAAGACATGAACAGACACTTCTCTGAAGAAGACAAATGGCTAACAGACACATGAAAAAATGTTCATCATCATTAGCCATCAGGGAAATCCAAATCCAAACCACACTGAGATACCACCTTACACCAGTTAGAATGGCAAAAAAGGACAGGGAAAGAAACAACAAATGTTGGAGAGGTTGTGGAGAAAGGGGAACCCTCTTACACTGTTGGTGGGAATGCAAGTTGGTACAGCCACTTTGGAAACCAGTGTGGAGGTTCCTCAAAAAATTTAAAAATAGAGCTACCCTATGACCCAGCAATTGCACTCCTGGGTATTTACCCCAAAGACACCGATGTATTGAAAAGAAGGGCCCTATGCACCCCAAAGTTCATAGCAGCAATGTCCGCAATAGCCAAACTGTGGAAAGAGCCGAGATGCCCTTCAACAGATGAATGGATAAAGAAGATGTGGTCCATATATACAATGGAATATTACTCAGCCATCAGAAAAGATGAATACCCAACTTTTACATCAACATGGATGGGACTGGAGGAGATTATGCTAAGCGAAATAAGTCAAGCAGAGAAAGTCAATTATCATATGGTTTCACTTATTTGTGGAACATAAGGAATAGCATGGAGGACATTAGGAGAAGGAAGGGAAAAATAGGGGGGGAATTGGAGGGACAGATGAACCATGAGAGACTATGGACTCTGAGAAACAAACAGGGTTTTAGAGGTTAGGGGGGAGGGGGGATTGGTTAGCCCGGTGATGCGTATTAAGGAGGGCATGTACTGCATGGAGCACTGGGTGTTATACGAAAACAGTGGATCGTGGATCACCACATCAAAAACCAATTATATATTGTATAGTGACTAATATAACACAATAAAATTTAAAAAAAAAGAACCATATGATCATGTCAACAGATGCAGAAGAAATATTTGACAAACTACAGCATCCTTTCATGATAAAAAGCCTCAACAAAGTAGGGTTAGAGTTAACATACTTCAACATAATAAAGGCCATATTTGAAAAATGCAAAGCTCACATCATCTTAAAGGGGAAAAACAGAGCCTTACCCCTAAGGTTAGGCACTAGACAAGGCTGTCCACTCTCAGCGCTTTTAATCAAAATAGTACTGGAAATGCTAGCCATAGAAATCAGAGAACACAGGGGCGCCTGGGTGGCTCAGTTGGTTAAGAGACTGCCTTTGGCTCAGGTCATGACCCCACCGTCCTGGGATGGAGCCCCACCTCGGGCTCCCTGCTCGACAGGGGGCCTGTTTCTCCCTCTCCGTCTGCCGCTCCCACCGCTTGTGCTCTCCTGCTCTCTCTCTGCCAAATAAATAAATAAAATAAATTAAAACTTAAAAAAAAAGAAATCAGACAACAAATATAAATAAAAGGCACCCAAATTGGCAAGAAAGAAGTCAAACTTTCTCTATTTGCAGTTGACATGGTATATATATAGAAAAGCCAAAAGGTCCCACCAAAAAAACCGCTAGAACTGATAAACAAATTAGGTAAAATCTCAGCATACAAAGTAAACATACATAAATCTGTTGCCTTTCTACACACCAATAGTGCTGCAGCAGAAAGAGAAATTAAGGAATGTATCCCATTTATAACTGCACCACCAACAATAAGATACCTAGGAATAAACCTAACCAAAGAGGTGAAAGACCTGTTCTCTGAAAATTATAAAACACTAATGAAAAAAATTGAACAGGAAAGAAATGGAAAGGCATTCCATGCTCATGGATTGGAAGAAAAATTTTGTTAAAATGTCTTTACTAATCAAAGCAATCTACACATTTAATGCAATCCCTACCAAAATATCAACAGTATTTTTCACAGAGCTAAAACAAGCAATCCTAAAATCTGTATAGAACCACAGCAGACCCCAAATAGCCAAAGCAACTTTGAAAAAGAGAAGCAAAGCTGGAGGCATCACAATTCCGACTTCAAGGTATATTACAAAGCTGTAGCAATCAAAAGAGTACAGAAATAGACATATAGAGCAATAGAACAGAATAGAAAATCCAGAAATGAACCCACAGCTATATGGCCAGTTAATCTCTGACAAAGCAGGGAAGAATATCCAGTGGGGAAAAATGACAGTCTCTTCAACATATGGTGTTGGGAAACTGGACAGCAACATGCAAAACAATAAAACTGGACCACTTTCTTATGCCATAAACAAAAATAAATTCAAAATGGATCAAAGACCTAAATGGGAGACAAGAATCCATAAAATCCTAGAGGAGAAGGTGATGGTGGACATGGCCAGCAACCTGATGCTGGTGGACGAGCACCCGCTGTGGCTGGCCCAGCGTGAGGACAAGGCCTGCAGTGGCATCATGGGTGCCCTGGAGCGCATGGGGGAGGGGCTGCCCTCAACCCCCACGCCCAGCACATCTCTGTGAACTCAACGAAGGTGGCATTGGAGGCCTACCTCATCAAGCCACACAGCTACCTGGGGCTGACCTGCACAGCCTTCCAGAGAAGGGAGGCAGGAGTAGCTGTGGCCACCCCCATCATCTTTGCTGGAACCAGTGGCTGTGGTGTGGGCAACCTGACCAAGCCAGTGGCCATTTCGCTTTGGCACTGGGCTGAGGGGGCTGAACCTGTGGCAGCTTGGTGGAGCCAGCACGGGCTGGGGGGCCCCGGGGGTTGGAACTCTGAGGGCTGCCAGCTCCACTCCAGTCAGCCCTGCACTGCCGGCACTTGGGCAACGTGGCTGTGCTCATGGAGCTGAGTGCCTTCCCCAGGAAGGTGGGGGCTCTGGGGCAGGGCTGCATCCTGTCGTGAACCCCTGCATGGCCCTGCTGCTGCTCTGCCTCTTCTCCACCATGAACACCTACATCCTCAACCACAGCTCCATCCATGTATCCCGGAAGGGCTGGCACTTGCTCCTGAACCTGTGCTTCCACATGGCCATGACCTCCGCCGTCTTTGCAGGAGGCATCACACTCACCAACTACCACATGGTCTGCCAGGCAGTGGGCATCACTCTGCACTACTCTTCGTTGTCCACACTACTCTGGATGGGTGTGAAGGCCCTAGTCCTCCACAAGGAGCTCACCTGGAGAGCGCCCCCTCCACAAGAAGGGGACTCGGCCCCGCCCACACCCCGCCCCATGCTCCGGTTCTATCTGATCGCGGGAGGGATCCCACTCATTATCTGCGGCATCACAGCTGTGGTCAACATCCACAACTACCAGGACCATAGCCCCTAGTGAGCGCTGCTGCCTGCCTGCCCCAAACCTACCCGCCCCTACACTGGATGCCTTACTTCACTGGTGGGGGCACCTGCAGGCTGACCCAGCTAGTGACCCAACCCAAACCCATGCATGTTGCCTAAGCCAGTCTCTGCCTTGCCACTCACCATGTCCTATCTGCCCAACCATCCAGCCACCTCAGACATGCTCCCCGTCCTCACCCACTGCCTGTGTCTCCCCTCAGCTGCTGGCTGGTGTGGTGTCCAAACCTAGGAGCCTTCTTAAAAAAAAAAAAAAAAAAAAAAAATTCCTAGAGGAGAACACAGGCAGTAACCTCTTTGATACTGTCCATAGCAATTACTTATTAGATAGTTCTCCAGAGGCAAGGGAGACAAAAGCAAAAATAAACAATTGGGACTTCATCAAAATAAAAAGCTTCTGCACAGTGAAGGAAACAATCAACAAAACTTAAAGTCACCCTATGGAATGGGAGAAGATATCTGCAAATGACATATCTGATAAAGGGTCAGTATTCAAAGTATATCAAAAACTTATCAAGCTCAACCCCCCAAAAGCAAACAATCTAATTAAAAATGGGCAGAGGACATGGATACACATTTTTCCAAAGACATACAGATGGCGAACAGACATACGAAAAGATGCTCATCATTACTTACCATAAGGTACATACAAATCAACACTACAATGAGAAATGACCTCACACCTGTCAGAATAGCTAAAATCAACAACACAAGAAACAACAGGTGTTAACAAGGATGTGGAGAAGGGGGAACCCTCCTGCACTGTTGGTAGGAATGCAAACTGGAGCAGCCACTCTGGAAAACAATGTGGAGGTTCCTCAAAAATTTAAAAATAGAACTACCTTATGATTCAGCAATTGCACTCCTAGGTATTTACCCAAAGAATACAAAAATACTAATTCTAAGGGATACATACACCCCAATGTTTATAGCAGCATTATCTGCAATAGCCAAATTATGGAAAGAGCCCAAATGTCCCTCGACTGATGAACACATGAAAATGATGTGGTATTTTATATATATATATACACACACACACACACACAACAGAATATTTCTCAGTGACTAAAAGGAATGAAATCTTTCCATTTGCAATGACATGTATGGAGCTAGAGAGTATTATGCTAAGTGAAATAAGTCAGTCAGAGAAAGACAAATCTGCAGAATTTAAGAAACAAATGAGAATAGGGGAAAAAAGAGAAGAAAGAGAGAGACAAGCCAAGAAACGGACTCTAAACTAGAGAGCATAAACTGATGGCTACCAGAGGGGAGTTGGGTAGGGACATTGGTTAAATAGGTGATGGCGATTAAGAAGTGCACTGTGATGAGCACTGGGTGTTGTATGTAAGTGTTGAATCACTAAATCCTGCACTGAAACTAAAAAAAAAAAAAAAAATCTTCTTCAAAGTCAAGGAAACAATCAACAAAACTAAAAGGCAACCTATAGAATGGGAGAAGATATTTGGGAATGACCTATCTGATAGAGTTAGTATCCAAAATATATAAAATTAAACAAGTCAACACTCAAAAAACAAATAATCCAATTAAAAACTGGGAAGAGGACATGAACAGACATTTCTCCAAAGAAGACATCCAGATGGCTAACAGACACACAAAAATATGTTCATCATCCTTACCATCAAGGAAATACAGATCAAAACTACAAAGAGATATCACCCCACACCTCTCAGAATGGCTAAAATCAACAACACAAGAAACAAGAGATGTGGGTGAGAATGTGTAAAAAAAGGAACACTAGTGCACTGTTAGTGGTAATACAAATTGGTGCAGCCACTGTGGAATACAATATGGAGGCTCCTCAATAAGTTAAAAATAGAACAACCCTACAATCCAGTAATCACAGTACTAGGTCTTTACCCAAAGAATATAAAAACACTAATTCAAAGGGATACATGCACCCCAATCTTTATAGCAGCATATTTACAGTAGGCAAGATATGGAAGCAGCCCAAGCATCCATCAATTGATGAATGGATAAAAAAGTGGTATATATATATATATACAATGAGATATTACTCAGCTATAAAAAGGAATGAAAATCTTGCCATTTACAAAAACATGGATGAAGCAAGAGAGTATAATACTAAGCAAAATAAATCAGTCAGAAAAAGACAAATACCATATGATTTCACTCATATATGGAATTTAAGAAATAAAACAAATGATCAAAGGGAAAAAGAGAGAGAGATCAGGAAACAGACTGTGAACTATAAAGAACAAACTGACGGTTACCAGAGGGGAGGGGTGTGGGGTTTGGGTTAAATAGGGGATTAAGGAATTCACTTGCCATGGTTAGCACCAGGTGATGTATGGAACTATTGAATCACTATACTGTACACCTTAAACTAATATAACACTGTAAAAAATAAAGTTACACTTACCCCCAAAAAAGAAAAAGAAAATTGCCAAATGTATCAAAAGTAAAATGGCAAGTTATTTAGTGAATAGAACAAGACTTACACATGAGTGATTTGTAAATACACTCAATTCATTATTAAGTTTAGAATTTGATTTTGCCCATAGCATCAGTTGTGAAACTAAATCCTGCTTTACCAGTCCATCCTTCTCATAGTTCTCTATTATTTTCCATAGGTCAATGATAACATAAATAGCGAGAAGAACAAGAAGTAAGAGATTTTTAGTTTTTGTACAGCCAATATTTAGCTTGAATGAAGAAATGGGAACAGGGTAGATTTAATATTCCCCAAAACTTTCCACTAATTAATGAAAAGATCTTTTATATGTTCAACATTAACTGTGGCCCAAATTTCTTCCAGTAAGTATACAGGAAATATCCTGGATGTTAACATTTGTGGATAAAAAGTGTAGCATATTGTAATATCACTATGGAATAATTCTATTTCTCAGTAATATCCCTGAGTCCCTATTTTGGGGATCATTATCCTGCCTACATCCTACCTTGCCATGAATAATAAACTTTTATTATGTTAAGCCATCTAATATTGGTATTTTTAATAACCTCCTGACTTACTACAGCAAGGATACAGACAGGCCTTTATCTTACATTTCTAGAATCTCCTGATCACCACCTGATCATCATGCATAAAGCCAGCAACTACTCTTTCCGTGGACCTAAATAATGTGATATTCTAGAAGAAAACACATGGTATCATGGTGAGGGCTGAAGTTATACCTGAATGAGAAGAGTTCAGGGAACTATGAAGTATCCTGAATGAATAATTTTACACCCATACTTTTATGCCGGAGAAGCAGAATCATGGACCCACTTTCATCTGTAGCATAGCAGAGTTACTTCATGTTACTCATTTGGGCCACTGCTGATAGTTCCTGGATGCCTTGGTTGACCAGGCACAGCTACATAAAAGCAATAGCTCACAGTTATTGAACTATGCAGAGTTCCAAGCAATTTTTAAATTATCTCATCTAATCTCCACAAATACAACTATAATATATGTAAATTGTTTTTGTTTCTTCCCAAAATTAAAAATGAAGCAACAAAATAATTTGCCCAATATCATAAAACTACAAAGAGACAGTGTTGAAATTCAAATCTAGACACTAGAAGCTATGCCCATAACTACTCAAATATTTTCAGTAACCATTCTTGCCAGGGAATAATATTCATATGTCTGTTTTACAAAGATACAAGTCTTGATAAAGTTATACTGTTTGTTGGAAGTTTGGAGGTGCAACCTGACTAAAAAATATATGGCAAAATGTGACCTTCATTCCATTTATAGAGATTACAATCCAATCTTTAGAAAATGTTCCTTCTTCCTCTTTAAAAAAACTTTATGACTTACAAAAAGCTGTACATAACATATATATAACATGACAAGTTTGGAGATTTCTCTCTCCTCTTTGTAAAAGCTTCTGTATATACTAAATCAAAGAGTGTAGTACACTTGTAAAGTAAGTCATTAAAATATTTATTTATGTGAATTAAAGTATATGTTAATGCTAATAAGATTTAATATAAACATTTATTTAAAAAAATATGTAGGACATCCCATCCAATAGTAGCAGACTACATATTCTTCTCAAGCATGCATAGAACATTGTCCAGTATTAATCAGATGATAGGCCACATAACAAGTCTTAACAAATTTTAAAAGATTAAAATTATACCAACTATCTTTTCTGACCACTGCAGTATGAAACTAGAAAACAACAAGAGGAAAGCTGAAAAAAGTCACAAATATGTGGAAATTAAATAACATATTCCTGAAAAATCAATGGGTCAAAGAAACAAACAAAAGAGAAATAAAAAAATATCTTGAAACAAATGAAACACCCTACACACCCTACACAAAGATAAACTCAAAATGGATGAAAGACCTCAATGTGAGACAGGAATCCATCAAAATCCTAGAGGAGAACATAGGCAGTAACCTCTTTGACATCGCCCACAGCAACTTCTTTCAAGATACATATCCAAAGGCTGGTGAAACAAAAGCAACAATGAACTTTTGGGACTTCATCAAGATAAAAAGCTTCTGCACAGCAAAGGAAACAGTCAACAAAACAAAGAGGCAACCCACAGAATGGGAGAAGATATTTGCAAATGACACTACAGATAAAGGGCTGGTATCCAAGATCTATAAAGAACTTCTCAAACTAGGGGCGCCTGGGTGGCTCAGTTGGTTAGGCGACTGCCTTCCGCTCAGGTCATGATCCTGGAGTCTCTGGATCGAGTCCTGCATCAGGCTCCCTGCTCAGCAGGGAGTCTGCTTCTTCCTCTGACCCTCCCGACCCTCCCCCCTCTCATGTGCTCTCTCTCTCAAATAAATAAATAAAATCTTTAAAAAAAAAAAAAAGAACTTCTCAAATTCAACATCCAAAAAACAAATAATCAAGTCAAAAAGTGGGCAGAAGACATGAACAGACACTTCTCCAAAGAAGACATACAAATGGCTAACAGACACATGAAAAAGTATTCATCATCATTAGCCATCAGGGAAATCCAAATCAAAACCACATTACAGAAAAAGCTTTTGACAAATTACAGCATCCTTTCTTGATCAAAACTCTTCAGAGTATAGGGATAGAGGGTACATACCTCAATATCATAAAAGCCATCTATGAAAAACCTACAGCGAATATCATTCTCAATGGGGAAAAACTGAGAGCTTTCCCCCTAAGGTCAGGAAAGTGGCAGGGATTTCCACTATCACCACTGCTATTCAACATAGTATTGGAAGTCCTAGCCACAGCAATCAGACAACAAAAAGAAATCAAAGGCATCCAAATTGGCAAAGAAGAAGTCAAACTCTCACTCTTTGTAGATGATATGATACTTTATGTGGAAAACCCCAAAGACTCCACCCCAAAACTGCTAGAACTCATACAGGAATTCAGTAAAGTGGCAGGATATAAAATCAATGCACAGAAGTCAGTGGCATTCCTATACACCAACAACAAGACAGAAGAAAGAGAAATTAAGGAGTCGATCCCATTTACAATTGCACCCAAAACCATAAGATACCTAGGAATAAATCTAACCAAAGAGACAAAGGATCTGTACTCAGAAAACTATAAAATACTCATGAAAGAAATTGAGGAAGACACAAAGAAATGGAAAAATGTTCCATGCTCATGGATTGGAAGAACAAATATTGTGAAGATGTCAATGCTACCTAGAGCAATCTACACATTCAATGCAATCCCCATCAAAATACCATCCACTTTTTTCAAAGAAATGGAACAAATAATCCTAAAATTTGTATGGAACCAGAAAAGACCCCGCATAGCCAGAGGAATGTTGAAAAAGAAAAGCAAAGCCGGCGGCATCACAATTCCGGACTTCCAGCTCTATTACAAAGCTGTCATCATCAAGACAGTATGGTAGGGGCACAAAAGCAGACACATAGATCAATGGAACAGAATAGAGAGCCCAGAAATGGACCCTCAACTCTATGGTCAACTAATCTTCGACAAAGCAGGAAAGAATGTCCAATGGAACAAAGACAGTCTCTTCAACAAATGGTGTTGGGAAAATTGGATAGCCACATGCAGAAGAATGAAACTGGACCATTTCCTTACACCACACACAAAAATAGACTCCAAATGGTTGAAAGACCTCAATGTGAGACAGGAGTCCATCAAAATCCTAAAGGAGAACACAGGCAGCAACCTCTTCGACCTCAGCCGCAGGAACTTCTTCCTAGAAACATCGCCGAAGGCAAGGGAAGCAAGGGCAAAAATGAACTATTGGGACTTCATCAAGATAAAAAGCTTTTGCAAAGCAAAGGAAACCATCAACAAAACCAAAAGACAACCGACAGAATGGGAGAAGATATTTGCAAATGACATATCCGATAAAGGGCTAGTATCCAAAATCTATAAAGAACTCATCAAACTCAACACCCAAAGAACAAAGAATCCAATCAAGAAATGGGCAGAAGACATGAACAGACATTTTTCCAAAGAAGACATCCAAATGGCCAACAGACACATGAAAAAGTGCTCAATATCGCTCGGCATCAGGGAAATCCAAATCCAAATCTCAATGAGATACCACCTCACACCAGTCAGAATGGCTAAAATTAACAAGTCAGGAAACGACAGATGTTGACGGGGATGTGGAGAAAGGGGAACCCTCCTACACTGTTGGTGGGAATGCAAGCTGGTGCAGCCACTCTGGAAAACTGTATGGAGGTTCCTCAAAAAGTTGAAAATAGAGCTACCATATGATCCAGCAATTGCACTACTGCATTACCCCAAAGATACAAAAGTAGGGATTCAAAGGAGTACGTGCACCCTGATGTTTATAGCAGCAATGTCCACAATAGCCAAACTGTGGAAAGAGCCAAGATGTCCATCGACAGATGAGTGGAAAAAGAAGAGGTGGTATATATATACAATGGAATATTATGCAGCCATCAAAAGGAATGAGATCTTGCCATTTGCAATGACGTGGATGGAACTGGAGGGTATTATGTTGAGTGAAATAACTCAAACAGAGAAAGACATGTATCATATGATCTCACTGATATGAGGAATTCTTAATTGTAGGTAACAAACTGAGGGTTGCTGGAGTGGGGGTTGGGGTGGGAGGGATGGGGTGACTGGATGATAGACACTGGGGAGGGTATGTGCTCTGGTAAGCGCTGTGAATTGTGCAAGACTGTTGAATCTCAGATCTGTACCTCTGAAACAAATAATGCAATATATGTTAAGAAAAAAAAAAAGAAGAAGAAGAAGGTAGCGGGTGGGGAAGAATGAAGTGGGGGAAATCAGAGGGGTAGACGAACCATGAGAGACGATGGACTCTGAAAAACAAACTGAGGGTTCTAGAGGGGAGGGGGGTGGGAGGATGGGTTGGCCTGGTGGTGGGTATTGAGGAGGGCACGTTCTGCATGGAGCACTGGGTGTTATGCACAAACGATGAATCATGGAACCCTTCATCTAAAACTAATGATGTAATGTATGGGGATTAACATAAGAATAAAAAAGAATAAAAAATTTAAAACAACAACAACAACAACAACAAAAAAACCACATTGAGATACCACCTTACACCAGTTAGAATGGCAAAAATGGACAGGGAAAGAAACAACAAATGTTGGAGAGGTTGTAGAGAAAGGGGAACCCTCTTACACTGTTGGTGGGAATGCAAGTTGGTACAGCCACTTTGGAAAACAGTGTGGAGGTGCCTCAAACAATTAAAAATAGAGCTACCCTATGACCCAGCAATTGCACTCCTGGGTATTTACCCCTAAGACACCAATGTAGTGAAAAGAAGGGCCCTATGCACCCCAATGTGCATAGCAGCAATATCCGCAATAGCCAAACTGTGGAAAGAGCCGAGATGCCCTTCAACAGATGAATGGATAAAGAAGATGTGGTCCATATGTACAATGGAATATCACTCAGCCATCAGCAAGGATGAATACCCAATTTTTACATCAACATGGATGGGACTGGAGGAGATTATGCTAAGTGAACTAAGTCAAGCAGAGAAAGTCAATTATCATATGATTTCACTCATTTGTGGAACATAAGGAATAGCATGGAGGACATTAGGAGAAGGAAGGGAAAAATGAAGGGGGGGAAATCAGAGGGACAGATGGACCATGAGAGACTATGGACTCTGAGAAACAAACTGAGGGTTTTAGAGGGGAGGGGAGTGGGGGATGGGTTAGCCCGGTCATGGGTATTAAGGAGGGCACGTAGTGCATGGAGCACTGGGTGTTATACGAAAACAATGATTCGTGGATCACCACCTCAAAAACTAATGATGTATTGTATGGTGACTAACATAACATAATAAAATAAAATTAAAAAAAAAAAAGAAACATTCTTATCTTATTCCTGACCTTAGGAGAAGGAGGGGAAAAATGAAGGGGGGTGGAATCGGAGGGAGAGATGAACCATGAGAGACTATGGACTGTGAGAAACAATCTGAGGGTTTTAGAGGGGAGGGGGTGGGGGGATGGGTTAGCCTGGTGATGGGTATTAAGGAGGGCACGTACTGCATGGAGGACTGGGTGATAATACAAAAACAATGAATTGTGGATCACTACATCAAAAACTAAATGATGTATTGTATGGTGACTAACATAATCAAATAAAAAAATTTAAAAAAAAGAAAACTCTTAAATTTAATAAAATTTAAAATATATATATATAATTTGAGACAAAGAGTAATAATAAAATTCTTTGGAATTAACATGGAATGTGTTAAATGTATATGAAAAAAATCTTTAAAGCACTCTTGAAGGACATAAAGTTTAGACTGTGACAAATTGAAATAGCAATCATGTTCTTGGACAGAAATATTGAGCCTAATACAGTCATCAGTACTCCCTAAGTTAAGTTACAAATTCTACCCAATTAAAATAAAAATATTTTTATGAAAGTAAACAGGTTTCTGTGAAAGTACTTATGGAAAAATGAGGAATTCAGAATAATAAGAAAATTCTGAAAGAATATTATAATGTGGAGGAGGGGGCTAAACTTACCAAATCCCAAAACCAATTATAATGCCTCATAATTTCATCAATAAGATTTTGGTGTATGTAGTAGATTCCATTTATAATTTAATGCTGATAGTTTTCAGGCCCCACGCTTCCCTTTTCAACTTTTGTTGCACATTTGCACGATTTTTTTAATATTCTTTTTTTTTAAAGATTTTATTTATTTATTTGAGAGAGAGAGAATGAGAGAGAGAGTGAGCATGAGAGGGGGGAGGGTCAGAGGGAGAAGCAGACTCCCTGCCCAGCAGGGAGCCCGATGCGGGACTCGATCCCGGGACTCCAGGATCATGACCTGAGCCAAAGGCAGTCACTTAACCAACTGAGCCACCCAGGTGCCCTGCGCTGATTTTTTTTAAAAAGTCCATCTACTCCCTTCCTGAGCACCTGCAGAAAGTTCAAAAAATGCAGACCTCAAGAATCCTCACCCTGGTACCACCCTCTAATCACAAAAACAAAATAAAACAAACAACAATAACAAAAAATAAAACAGGCTCACTCACCCTCCCTTTCCAGAAGACCTCAATATGCAAGTAATAAACTTTTTCAAATTCTTTGGAGTCTAGGTGACATCATCAGTCTTAATAACCAAACCAGTTTTGAATGGGTGGGGGTCCATCCTACCTCCTTAAGGCAAGCAAGCACAATAAGTATATATAGATAAACAGGCAATTTTTAAGAAATGTAACAGCTTTATTGAGATATAATTCACATACTGCATAATTCACCTATCGAAAGAGTACAATTCTGTATTTTTAGTATATTCACCGAGCTGTGTAACCATCACATTTTATACTATTTCAAAAAGAAACCCCATACCACCTATTAGCAGTGACTCTTCATTCTCCTCTAACTCCCCTAGCCCTAGAAAACCAGTAATCCACTTTCTGTCCCTATAGATTTATCTATTCTGGACATTTCATATAAACAGAATCATACAATAAATAGTCTTTTGTGACTGTTTTGTTTCATTTAGCATATTTTCAAGGTTCATCCTTGTAGTATGTATCAGTATTTCATTGTTTTTATCACCAAATAAGATTCTGTTTTGTGGATATATTAAAATTTGTTTATCCATTCATCAGTTGATATACATTTGGGTTGTTTATAGCCTTTTGGCTATTGTAAGTATTGCTGATATGAACATGTGTGTACAAGGTCTTTTTGTGAACATGTTTCCAAATCTCTAGAAATGGAATTGCTGGGTTATATACTAACTCCACGTTTAACCTTTTAAGGTATTGTCAGCTTGTTTTCCAGTGTTTGTACCATTTTACTTTCCTAACAGCAGCATGTGAAAGTTCCAATTCTTCCATATCCATGCCAACACTTCTTATCTGTCTTTTAGGTTATGTCTGTCCTAGTTAGATATGAAGTGGTATTTCACTGTGTATTTGATTTGCATTTCCCTGATGGCTAATGATATTCAGCATCTTTTCATGGCTAGTAGGACATTTGTGTATCTTCTCTGTAGAAATGTCTATTTAAGGCTTTAGCTCACTTTTTAAAGTGGGTTGTTTGTCTTTTTTTATTATTATTGTTGTCTTTTTTCATTATTGGGTTGTAACAGTTCTTTATATATTCTAGATGTAAGTTTATTATCAGATATATGATTTGCAGGTATTTTTCCCATTCTGTGAGTTGTCTTTTCATTTTATTGATGATATCTTTTCAACCACAGAAGTCTAAGTTTCATAAAATCCAATTTATCCATTTCTTTCTTTTATCCATTTCTTTGTGTCTTTGGTGTCACACATGAGAAGGCTTTACCTAACCTAAGATCAAGAAGATTTATTTCTCTGATTTCTTCTAAGATTTCTATAGCTTTAACTCTTGCATATAGATCTGTAACCCATTTTGAGTTAATTTTCATGTATGTTATGAGGGAATAGTCCAACTTCATTCTTTCACATGCATATATGCAATTATTGCAGCAATATTTTTGGAAAAGACTACTCTGTTCCACTGAATTGCCTTGGCACTCTTGTTGAAAATCAATTGACTATAAATACGAGTGTCCATTCTGCAATCTTAATTCAATTCCTTTGATCTATAGGTCCATCTTTGTGATAGTACCACACTGTCTTGATTATGGTAGCTTTGTATTTAAGTTTGAAATATGAAAGTGTGAGCCTTCCAACTTTAATCTTCCTTGGCTACTGTTAGTCCCTTGAATTTTCTTATGAATTTTATGATAAGTTTGTCAATCTCTGCAAAGAAGCCTTTTGGTATTTAAATAGGGATCATGGTCAATCGATGGATCAATTTTTTTTAAAGATTTTATTTATTTATTTGACAGAGAGAGAGAGAGTGAGAGAGAGTGGCAGGCAGAGGGAGAGGGAGAAGCAGGCTCCCTGAGGAGCAGGGAGCCCCATGTGGGGCTCGATCCCAGGACCCTGGGATCATGACCTGAGCCACCCGGGCATCACTCAACAGATCCATTTGAATGAGTACTGCCATTTTAACAATATTAAGTCATCTGATGGATTAACATAGGATGTCTTCCCATTTATTTGGGTCTTCTTATATCTTTCAAAATTTTTTGTAGTTTTTAGAAGACAAATTTTCACTTTCTTTATTAAACTTACTCCTAAGTATTTTATTCTTTCTAATGCTATTTTAAACGGAATTATTTTCTTAGTTTCACTTTTTACTGTTCATTGTTAGTGTTTAGAAATACAATTAGTGCTTATATATTGCTCTTCTATCCTTCAAACTTACTGAACCAGTGTATTAGTTACAAAAGTTTTTGAGTGGATTCCTCAGAATTTTGTATGTACACGATCAAGTGACCTGCAACTAGAAATAGTTTCATTTATTCTTTCCTAATCTGGATGCCTTTTTTTTCTTACCTAATTTCCCTGCAATGTTAATGCAAGCAGCCAGGGTGGACTGCAACCTTGTTTTGTTGCTGATTTTAGAAGGAAAATATTCAGTATTTCACCACCGTATGTTCTAACTAATCACCACGAACTTCATGGCTTAAAACAACAGAAATTTATTGCCTTTCAGTTCTGGAGGTCACAAGTCTTAAATGTTTCTCACTGGGCTTAAATCAGAATGCTGCAGAGCTACATTCCTTTCAGGAAGCTCTAGGTAAAAAATCAATGTTCTTTTCTTTTTCAGATTCTAGAGTCTCCTATTATTGCTTGGCCCATGCCCTCTTCCATTTTCAAAGCTAGCAATGGCCAATCAAGTGATTCTCATATCATGTACATCTGACACAGACTTCTGCCTCCCTTCTCCACATTTAAGGATTCTGTGATTATATTGGGCCCATAGATATAAGCCAGGATATATCCCTATTTTAAGGTCAGCTGCTTAGCAACCTTAACTCCATCTGCAAATTTAATTATTTGTTGCCATGTAATGTAATTAGGATGTAGGTATCTTTAGGAGGCCATTGTTCTGCCTACCACAGTGTTTTCTGGCCCTTAAAGATCCATGTCTGCCCTGCATGCAAAATATCTTTGCTTTATCCCAACGTGCTCCCAAATATCAATAAATTGCAGGATCAATGCAAAGTCCAAAATCTCATCTAAATCTTGTCACCTCCAAAGTCTCAAATCTAATAATCTGACCCATTTAAATCAGGTATGGGTAAGGCTCTGGATATAATCTTTCTTGAGGCACAATTCTCCATATGTAATCCTGTGAACTTAAAAATCAAGTTATCTGCTCACAAAATACCCTTGTGGGAAGGTATAGAATAATAACTATAGACATATGCATTAAAAAAGGAAGAAAATGGAAAGTATTAAAGGAGTCACCCATCTCAGCAAATTGAAAATCTAGCAGGGCAAATTCCATTTAGTTTCAAGGCCTGGGAATAATCCTCTGTGATTTTTGGGTCTGCAATCTGACCTTAAGGCTCCTCTCTGAGTCATTCTTCCTTTTTCATAAAGGGTAACTCGTGTTTGCAGCTGGGTAATTTTTATCAGTCTGTTTACCATCTGTAGTATTTTGTGAGTACAATAACCATCTTTTATTTTGGCTCTGTCACACTTTTAATCCTAGCTGGCACTGTTTCTGCTAGTATGAAATTCTCAAGAACCTTATGGGTTACCCACATATATCACAAGAATTCATTCCTTTTGACAAGAGACTCCTCCATAGATTTTTCTTCAATATTTCCATCTCTATTTTTGGCTTCTACTAAGATGGCTGAGGGATTGTATGTGTCACAAACTTTTTAATATCTTAAAACACAACTCAATACTCTGTCATTTTGGTCTTTCAAAGGTATTAGCAAAAACTTTCCAGCCACACACTGTTTTTTCACTAGAGCACTCTTTTATAACAGTGATTCTTAATTTTAGCATCTTTTGCAATCAGGACAAGTGAAGAATTTCCCAAATCATAAAGTCTTGGTTCCTTTTTGTTTAACAGTTCTTCCCTCAATTTATCTTTTTCCTCTTACATTTTACTATAAACAACAAGGAGATACTAGACGTTGCCTTCAAAACTTTACTAGGAAATCTCAGCTAAATAGCCAACTTCAGCACGTAAACTTCTGCTTTCCTCATAACTAAAGGGCACAATTCTGCTAAATTTTCCATCACTATATAATAAAGATTCCCTTTCCTCCATTTTCCAATAACATGTTCTTCATTCTCTTCTACACCTTCAACAGCAGAACTTTTAACATCCATATTTCTATCATCGGTCTGGTTTTGATTAAATAGTCTCTAATATGTTTTCTCTACCAAACTCCTCACATCCTTCAAATTTCTCAATAGAAAAGACGTTAACATCTATATTTCTACTAACAATCTGTTCAAGACAATGTAGGCATTTTCTATCATGCTTCTCAAAATTTTCCATCCTCTGCTCACTGCTCAACTGCAAAGCTATATAAACAATGTTAGGTAAGTGTTACATTAGCACCCCACTTCCAGATACCAAAATCCATATTAGTTTCCATTAACCCAGTAATTAGAACTCACCAAGTTAATTAAACAGTTACATGAAGCAGTGCCTTTACATAACAGTGTCTAACCAGAAAAGTAGAGTTACCCTAAGGGTAGTCTTTAAAGTCTAGGGCCAAAACAGCCAAACATAGATCACTGAAGGAGATGCCATCTCTCAAACAATGCCCCCATTTCCATGCTGCAGTCCAGAGGAACTTCATAACCTAATTCTAAAAAACACGTTTACCAATCCCATGGTATCCAGGTCCATCAATGTACCTCCTTGCATTTTGTCATACTAATGACCAAACTACATAAACCTTACTGTTGAAGACAGTATGACTCTATATCATACTATCCCTCTGAAATTCATGCATAAAAAATTGCTACTTGTCTCTATCCCAAATCCACAATTTCCTATGACTTATGGCTTTCATTCTTACTCTTTTGTGCAGCATCAAAACCTACACTATCACTCCAAACCAATCAGAAACTGGAGGAGCTGTAGGACATCTATTGATTTCTGTAAGACATATTTTAATACACAAAGTATCAACACAAACTTTGTCCCAATACACCCCAGTCACAAGGAGAAAGTCCAGACTCAGAAAATATTTACACCATCCAAATTTTCAAACCCTGGAAACCAATTTATCAGATTGCTCAAGTTTATAAAAGTAGTCAGCTACATTACACAGTTTTCAAAAATTTCTTCCAACTATTCCTATCCATAGAATTTAACCACCCTCCATACCTCATCATTCAGCACCAGCATTCGTTCACCCAAAACAACATATGATGAAGGACAAGAAGCCATAATATATAAATATGATGTGATATTGCACTAAATTCACAACCATTTCAACATATGTAACAATGGAAAAGATACAGATCAACAGTCTGGTCAAGATATTCAACTCCCTGTGCCACTCTGACTAGATTGAAGGAATTTGAGAGAGTGAAGTTTTCAGCTCTATTTTTGGCTTCTTTAAGCCTTAAAACCCCCTTCCTGTATCAAGTTTCTGACAAGCATGATTCCAACAGACTTTGTCCTACCTACATTTTTTGGTCAATCTTTACTCAAATATAAATCTTGCCCCAGTGATCTCTATCCTTTAGAATCATTGTTTAAGGCTCCTCATTATCTCTGAACTGACATTAACACAGCCTAGAGAAGAATGCATAGCATAGAAAGAAATAGAAGCTATAGTTCAATTTTCCCCCAGGAAAGATCTCTGTGAGTATCCTTTTTTTTTTTTTTTTTGGCTTTTTAAATTAATTTTATTATGTTATGTTAGTGGGTATGCTCTTGAGTGGAGAAATAAATACTGAGCAACGTGAATGTTTCTTTTTAATCTGATATATTCTTTTTCTGTGTATCATATTCCAACTGATATGAAAATAGAAATAAAAATATGCAATCTAGATGTAGTCTTCAGGACCAGATTCAAATATAGATCAAAGTACATGTTTGTTATTCAATAACAAATATTTGTTTCATTAAAATCCTCAAATGTGTGGACTGAAATTTCAGCTTTACTTAGTTTACTAAAGGTTTTATGAAATACTCAAATTGTAAATTTAAAATTTAAACTATCTTCGGCAGTGCTGCCAATGCCCCGGCAGAGAAGCTGAGGTCATCATCGAATTTGAAATACTTAAAGTGGATACAAAACTGTGTCAGCAACGCAGACAATTAAGTGCATTGTTGTGGGTGATGGTGCCGTTGGTAAAAACATGTCTCCTGATATCCTACACAACAAACAAATTTCCATCTGCATATGTACCGACTGTTTTTGACAAGTATGCAGTCACAGTTATGATTGGTGGAGAGCCATATACTCTTGGACTTTTTGATACTGCAGGGCAAGAAGATTATGACAGATTACGGCCGCTGAGTTATCCACAAAGAAATGTATTTCCAGTCTGTTTTTCAATGGTCTCTCCATCATCATTTGAAAATGTGAAGGAAAGATGGGTGCCTGAGATAACTCACCACTGTCCAAAGACTCCCTTCTTGCTTGTTGGGACCCAAATTGATCTCCGAGATGACCTCTGTACGACTGAGAAACTTGCCAAGAACAAACAGAAGCCTATCACTCCAGAGACTGCTGAAAAGCTGGCCCGTGACCTGAAGGCAGTCGAGTATGTGGAGTATTCTGCACTCCCACGGAAAAGCCTAAAGCATGTATTTGATGAAGCAGTACTGGCTGCCCTGGAGCCTCCCGAACCGAAGAGGAGCCGCAGGTGTGTGCTGCTGTGAACATCTCTCCAGAGCCCTTTCCGCACAGCTAGTATCAGCAATGTACTAAAAACAATGTTAAATCAAACTAACGATTAAAGATTAAAGTTCATTTTCACAAAAATGACAAATACCCTGCACCTACCCACATGCATTCGTGTGAGAAGGCCCATAGGTATGGTCCCCTTCCCCCTCTCAGTACTAGTTAATTTGAGTAATTGTGTATTGTCAGAAAAGTGATTAGTACGTTTTTGTTTTGTCATTTCAAAAAAAAAAAAAAATTTTTTGTTTTTTTTTTTTTGTTTAAAAGCAAGGCTTGCTTGTGATGACTCTGTAACAGACTAATTTGCGTTGCTGAAGCTCCCCTGGGCTCCATCCACTCTGGAAAGTGATCTGGGACATTTAGGTTTATTTATTCCCCCCTTTTTTTGCTGGGGGGGCAGGGTGCAGGGAGTGTATGTGGGTTTTGTTTTTATTTAGTCATGTTTTTAAAATTCATTTACCATTGGACAACCCTTAAGGGAAGGAGGATGGATTGATTCCACAGTCCACTTCTAGATCTAGTTTAGAAAACTTGTTCCCCACCTGGTGCTCTTAGGAAGGAGTATAGTAAATGCCTCATTTAATAACATACTCTTTTTTGAAAGTTGCCTTTTCTCTCCACCCTTGATTAGGTCCAGTATTTGATGAAACTCATGAGAGTGGGTGGAAACTGTCTTGCCCCTCCTCTTTTCCACGATGCACTATATATGTGACTGTGACTTTCAAAGAAATTTGTTTGCCATTTGCTGATTTTTTTTAATTAATTTCTAACTTCTTTCACTGATAAATGAAAAAAGGTACTGCACCTTTTGAAATACACCAAATGAATTGAGTACATAATTAAAAAGCATTTTCCCTGAATAATGCAATATATGTTAAGAAAAAAAAGAAGAAGAAGAAGGTAGCGGGAGGGGAAGAATGAAGCGGGGGAAATCGGAGGGGTAGACGAACCATGAGAGGCGATGGACTCTGAAAAACAAACAGGGTTCTAGAGGGGAGGGGGGGTGGGAGGATGGGTTTAGCCTGGTGGTGGGTATTGAGGAGGGCACATTCTGCATGGAGCACTGGGTGTTGTGCACAAACAATGAATCATGGAACACTTCCTCTAAAACTAATGATGTAATGTATGGGGATTAACATAAGAATAAAAAATAAATTAAAAAGCATTTTCCCTGTCAAATAAATAAATATAAAAAAATAAAATTTAAACTATCTTCAATACAATACACAGACACATGCACACTTAAAGAAATAAAATTTCTAGTAATGATTATATAAAGTCCACACCTGCAACAGACTGTGTGTTAAGGTGAAAGATCCAATGATGATATTACCATACAATCATGAGTTTCAAATTCAATATTAAGAAGAAAAATGTTCACAAATATATCCTAAGTTCTTTCATCATTTTATCTGAAATGAATATGTAAAAGAACCATACAGAAATTCCAACATCAGTAAGCACTGGGGTGTTTTGCTCCTAATTGGTTTTCCTGAGTGTTTTAAGTTAAATGGGTTCTTAAAAATATTTTATTATGATATACACATATTGTCAGTAATATTAAAGCAAACCAAATAGTAGGAATATCAGTTAAGATTCTGTGTTCTTGGTTATCCTCTTCTGTTCCTCTAAAATGAGAATTATGTAAGTCTACCAGTACTGAGATTTTAACAAGTGGATAGTAGTTTAAGAGTAAAATTTTCTGGGTGACTGGGTGGCTCAGTCAGTTAAGCACCTGCCTTTGGCTCAGGTCATGATCCCAGGGTCCTGGGATGGAGCCCCACATTGGGCTCCCTGCTCCACAGGGACTCTGCTTCTCCCTGTGCCCCTCCTCTGACTCATTCTATCAATCTCTCTCTCTCTCTCAAGTAAAGCTTTGTTTTTTTTTCCAGGAGTGTGGGTGGGGTCTATAATTTCTTCACTTGAAATATTTCTTCATTTTGAAATAGTTTTATTTTAGCATATATTATTTGAAAATACAGCATACATATAAGATAGTTTAACAAATAGTTATTAAACAATCATGAAACCACCATTCAGGTCAAAAACAGTATCACCAATCAGCCAGAAAGTCGCCATTTATCCCTTCCTGATGTGAACAACTTCAACTTATCCTGTTACTTTGGTAGTAATTTCCTTACTATCATTATCATTTTGCAACCAGTGATGCACCACTAACCGATATTTTATTTCTATGGTAACAAAATAAAAGTATGTTTTTGTGTCTCTTTCTTTCAATAATATGTTACTAAGATTCAACAAGTGGTGTGTATCTATAGTTCATTCATTTTCATCAATAAATATATTCCAATTTCACTGTGTTTATCCAATGTGTTTATCCATTCCACAGTCAAAGAGTGGGATGTTTCCAGGTTTTGGCTATTAAATTTAGTGTTAGAAATACTCTGTGAATGTGTATCTAGTATATACGTATACTTAGTCTCTAGGGTAGCACTATCTAATGTAACTCCTGCACTGATTGAAATGTTCTATTTGCACAGTCCAGTAGAGTAGCCAGTAGCCACTTGTAGTTTTTGAGCATTTCAAATGTGGCTAGTGACAATGGGGGATTGAATGGTTTATTTTATTTTATTTCATTTCACTCAAATTAAATTTACATTTAAATAGACACATGTGAATAGTAGCTACCACTGGACAGCATAGATGAACTCGACCGTTATGTTAGCATTAATGACCACAAGGGTTGAGGGGTGGAAAGACTACTTCTGATTGATGTCAAGTCACAGTCAGATGAACAGAGAGCTTATATGGCAGTCTTACAAACAATTCCTTACTTCTTGTAATATCAAATATCTCTGAAAATAGGACCCAAAATTAACTAACTGCGTTATATGTAGAATTACAATGAGAATGTAATTTACAGATTGTCAAGTTTCTAATGTGAAATTGATAGCATCAACCGAAAATGAGAAAGACTTTAAAAGTTGGAATGTGGATCTCTGGAGAAATAAAATGAAAAAGATATGAGACAAATTTCGAAGTCTCTCTGATGTTCCCTTGCTATAGGAAGCAGGCCCTACTTCTGTGAATAAAGAGACGAGGCTTCACTTATGTTAAGGTAATATAATAACATCAACTGAGGCAATTGTCTTGCAGGAGGAAGCATATTCTGCTCAAGCTCCATCACAACCACTCTTTATTAATTCTAGAACTATAAATAAAGTTAGACACTGGCCTATTCTGGAGAATAAGTGCTAAGTCAGTCCCAGGAAGAAATAATTTGTACTCCAAAAATATTTCAGAAATGTGTGGAAAATATTTGCAAAAATAGATTCTAAGGAAAGCTTTGGTCTAAGCCAAGTAAGATATTTTAAATTATTGGACCAGGCTGAATTTATTGATATGCATACACCTACCAAAATTTGGGGGTTAAATATATTAAGGTGAACTGGAAGTGGTTTTAAGAAATTACTTGATTGGTTAAGTGAAACATGGATTTGCAATGGCTTACATTCACTGAAGCTGAGATACTAGAACTTTCACAGCATACTGTAGAAGAAATAACAAGAGGTTATAGAGATAGGGATACTGTAGTAGATTTATCATCTGTATCCTATATATCCCCCACAAACACTACAACCTTTGAGAGGGCCCAGAAGACACACCCTTAACTAAGACATCGTGAAATACCTTCAGATGGGAGCATCAACTTCTTGGAAATGTTTTATACTAGCTTTCTTCTATATAATGCAGAGAGTAGAAGATGCCACCATTGAACAAGTTTCCCTATTTCAGTGGGGATGATGGTATTCCAGAGTGACAAAGACCAAACATTTAACTATCAGAGACAAGGTTGGTGCACTTAACAAAACACGCAGCAGGAACAAACCTGTAATCACAATATTTTGACCTATGGGATCTTCAGCAGTAGCTTATTAATCATATAAATTTTATAGATGGCAGTCTATGAACATATTGCTTCATCTCTAAAACAGAGAAATATCTATATCTTGTAACCAGAATCCTGACTTGAGTTGCCAAAATGGAAAGTCACTCACTTTCTAGACTTAAGTTCACAGACCTAAAGCCCTATGACTGACGAAGAGGCCAGGCCTCCTTGAGAAAGAGCCCTGAAGGACTGCGACTCTTCAAGCCTTCCCCAAAATGATCTATAGCCATTTGCAAAGGTTATTTTATAGTGGAAAAGGGAAAATATCCATATGTTTCCTAGATTACTAGATATTGATCTGAACTGGCAATAATTTCTAGACACAAAAACAAATATCACTCTGGTCTATTAGGCAGAGTGCAAATATGCAAGTCAAGTGATAAAAGTAGAATTGGCCCAAGTCAGTCTCCTATAGAGCCAGTAGAAGAAAAACTCAGCTTGTGGCTACTTTTTCCAGTTCTTGAATATGTAACTGTCTCCATGAACTGTGGGTGACAGTTATACTAGGAAGGGCTAAATTCAGGCCTCCTGACTTATTTTATCTACCAGGAAAATAAACCAAAAGCAATTCTGATTCCCAGAGGAAACTACTGAGATTAGTCCTACCATCAAAGACTTGAAAAATACACATTCAATTTAACTCACTTATTTGGCCTATGCCTATCTCAGAGACTGACTGTGAATTATTATTAATATAGATGGGTTTTTTAAATTATAGCTGCTATTGTAAGTGTGGCATCTTTACTGGAACAAATGGACACAGCCCCGGCAAGGGTACATGACTATTAATCTGGCCAGTGCTATTATTTCTACACCAATCTGCAAGGAGCAGCAGAAGTTCATTTTCCCTGCACTGTTTCAGAGCTATGTCAATATGCCTACTTTCTGCCATAGAAAGGTTGAAAGAGTTGTTCCTAATAATATGCCTCGGAAAACCAAAGTGCTCCTCTATGTTGATAACATCAGGCTGATTGGACCTGATGAAGAGGAGTTAGCAAGAAACATTATGGTAAGGTAACTGAACATTTAGGACATGCCTCTCCGCCAATGAACAAATAACAGGATTACTGTACCAGATGAGGTGGTTGCTGCAGATTACAAGGAAAAAGATGGGGTATATGATGGGGAAGGATACGTTATGCCTGCAATTCAGGGTATTCTTTAGGATTCTCTAGTACTTTCTTCTGCAATAATAAATGTTAACAGAAAATCACAGCAGCAGCAACAACAAAATCCTGCAGAACAAATGAGGATTCAGATCTTTTAGTTAGGAAATTTTGGATCATCCTGCTAGGTTAACAATCCAAACTAATTAAAGTGCTTGTTGAGGACAAAGATTATATGGAACGTTGTGAAAGAAGGGAATTATAATTATCACCTCTGGCTTTTTGGCCACTTATAAAAATGACAAATAATGACAAATACATTAGATATACATAGTTCCCTTCTTGATATATATACACACACACATATATATATATACATATATATATATATATATATATACTATTTTTTGTCATTCCTTGTCCTTTTAAACTACTATTTTACATGAGAATTTGGGGGGTAGTTAACTTTAAATTTTCTTCTTTAGGTTACAGAACATTCAGATGAGATTGTGACTGAACTCGCAATGAATTTAACATTGCCCAGGGATAGATACATTATCTGCTGGGACTTAGTATCTCCTCTATTAGGAAAGAGGGTGTGAATGTCTTTGTACAAAGGATCAACGTCTTGTTTGCAGAAGCATAAAGAAGTTAATATTTCTGTTGCATGTTAGTTCAGATATGTGCTGTAGTTTGTATGTTAATGCTGCACAGACAAAGGGGAGGATTGTGCAGTTAGTTATATGACATATCCCAAAACAAATCAACCCTTTAATAATGTCGTACATGCCACAGCGAATATCAGTCTCAATGGGGAAAAAGTGAGAGCTTTCCCCCTAAGGTCAGGAACAGAGCAGGGGTGTCCATTATCACCACTGCTACTCAACATAGTACTAGAAGTCCTAGCCACAGTAATCAGACAACAAAAAGAAATAAAAGACATCCGAATCAGCAAAGAAGAAGTCAAACTCTCACTCTTTGTAGATAATATGATACTTTATGTGGAAAACCCAAAAGACTCCACCCCAAAACTGCTAGAACTCATTCAAGAATTCAGTAAAGTGGCAGGATATAAAATCAATGCACAGAAATCAGTGGCATTTCTATACACCAACAACAAGGCAGAAGAAAGAGAAATAAGGAGTTGATCCCATTTACAATTACATCCAAAACCATAAGATACCTAGGAATAAATCTAACCAAAGAGACAAAGAATCTGTACTCAGAAAACTATAAAATACTCATGAAAGAAATTGAGGAAGACACAAAGAAATGGAAAAACGTTCCATGCTCATGGATTGGAAGAACAAATATTGTGAAGATGTCAATGCTACCTAGAGCAATCTACACATTCAAAGCAATCCCTATCAAAATACCATCCACTTTTTTCAAAGAAATGGAACAAATAATCCTAAAATTTGTATGGAACCAGAAAAGACCCCGAATAGCCAAAGGAATGTTGAAAAAGAAAAGCAAAGCTGGTGACATCACAATTCCGGACTTCAAGCTCTATTACAAAGCTGTCATCATCAAGACAGTATGGTAAGGGCACAAAAGCAGACACATAGATCAATGGAACAGAATAGAGAGCCCAGAAATGGACCCTAAAGTCTATGGTCAACTAATCTTTGACAAAGCAGGAAAGAATGTCCAATGGAAAAAAGACAGTCTCTTCAACAAATGGTGTTGGGAAAATTGGACAACCACATGCAGAAGAATGAAACTGGACCATTTCCTTACACCACACACAAAAATAGACTCCAAATGGTTGAAAGACCTCAATGTGAGACAGGAGTCCATCAAAATCCTAAAGGAGAACACAGGCAGCAACCTCTTTGACCTCAGCCGCAGCAACTTCTTCCTAGAAACATCACCGAAGGCAAGGGAAGCAAGGGAAAAAATGAACTATTGGGACTTCATCAAGATAAAAAGCTTTTGCACAGCAAAAGTAACAGTCAACAAAACCAAAAGACAACTGACAGAATGGAAGAAGATATTTGCAAATGATATATCAGATAAAGGGCTAGTATCCAAAATCTATAAAGAACTTCTCAAACTCAACACCCAAAGAACAAATGATCCAATCAAGAAATGGGCAGAAGACATGAACAGACATTTTTCCAAAGAAGACATCCAAATGGCCAACAGACACATGAAAAAGTGTTCAACATTGCTCAGCATCAGGGAAATCCAAATCAAAACCTCAGTGAGATACAACCACACACCAGTCAGAAAGGCTAAAATTAACAAGTCAGGAAAGAACAGATGTTGTCAGAGATGTGGAGAAAGAGGAACCCTCCTACACTGTTGGTGGGAATGCAAGCTGGTGCAGCCACTCTGGAAAACAGTATGGAGGGTCCTCAAAAAGTTGAAAATAGAGCTACCATACGACCCAGCAATTGCACTACTGGGTATTTACCCCAAAGATACAAATGTAGGGATCCGACGGGGTACATGCACCCCAATGTTTATAGCAGCAATGTCCACAATAGCCAAACTATGGAAAGAGATAAGATGTCCATCGACAGATGAATGGATAAAGCAGATGTGGTATATATATACAATGGAGTATTATGCAGCCATCACAAGGAATGAAATCTTGCCATTTGCAACGACGTGGATGGAACTGGAGGGTATTATGCTGAGCAAAATAAGTCAATCAGAGAAAGACATGCATCATATGATCTCACTGATATGAGGAATTCTTAATCTCAGGAAACAAAATGAGGGTTGCTGGAGTGGTGGGGGGTGGCAGGCATGGGGTGGCTGGGTGATAGACATTGGGGAGGGTTTGTGCTATGGTGAGCGCTGTGAATTGTGTAAAACTGTTGAATCACAGACCTGTACCTCTGAAACAAATAATACATTATATGTTACAAACAAAAAAAGAAGAAGAAGATAGTAAGAAGGGAAAAATGAAGGGGGGTAAATTGGAAGGGGAGACGAACCATGAGAGACTATGGACTCTGAGAAACAAACTGAGGGTTCTAGAGGGGAGGAGGATGGGGGAATGGGTTAGCCTGGTGATGGGTATTAAGGAGGGCACATATTGAATGGAGCACTGGGTGTTATATGCAAACAATGAATCATGGATCACTACATCAAAAACTAATGTGTAATGTATGGTGATTAACATAACTAATAAAATAAAATAAAATAAAATAAAAATGTCGTACATGATGCTAGAGAAAGGACTGTGTAAAAGGAACTTACCTCTGCCAGGAAGGTCTGAGAAGGTTGGAAGATGGGAGGAGGAAAGAAGGGCTATCTTTACTGTTTGCTTGCTGTTCCTGTCAATGTCATCCCAACATAATCACTTTGCCATGAATGCTGCAGTTGCTTCCAGGTGACACATACTATCTGTGTTGCCAGAACCAATGGCATTGTACATTACCAGTGGTGTTCAATAAATGTTGATAATAGAAAAAGGAATGAATAAATAAATGAATATCAGAGTTGAAAGCAACTCAATATACTATTTAGTTCACAAAGAAACTCTCAAGAAATTTATTTGGTTGCATCAAGTAACCATGAGAAGAAACAAACATGATAAAGAATAACAAAAATGAAGCATAATAAATATCAAGTTCTATGAAATCTTGCCATTTGCAATGATGTAGATGGAACTAGAGGGTATTATGCTAAGCGAAATAAGTCAGCCAGAGAAAGACAAATACCATATGATTTCACTCATATGTGGAATTTAAGAAACAAAACAGATGAACATAGGGGAAGGGACAGAAAAATAAAATAAGAGGAAATCAGAGAGGGAGACAAACTATAAATGACTATAAACTATAAACTCTAGGAAATAAACTGAGGGTTGCTGGAGGGGAGGGGGTGTGGGGATGGGGTAACTGAGTGATGGGCATTAAGGAGGGCACCTGATGTAATGAGCACTGGCTGTTATATGCAACTGATGAATCACTAAACTCTATCTCTGAAACTAAATAAAAAATCAATCAATCAGTCAATATCAAGTTCTAGAAATCTCCCATTTTTCTTTAAAATTCACATTAAATTACATATGTGTAATGTGCATGTAGTAGCTAGGAAAAAGATAAACAGCTATTTGTAGCAAGCAGACAGGAAAACATAGATATATATCTTCACTTACAGTAAAAATCACAAAAAGGCTGTAAAGAAAATGATAGCTGAATTATGAGAAAAAGATTTGTAGGAAACACTTAGTTTGCAATATATTTTCCCTCCAGCTGAAAACACGGAATTTTTATAACACTTCTTGTAAGATAGTTAAAGGAGTTACATAGGAAAACTAGATATCTAGACATTATTGCACAGCACAGATTTTTACCAGAACAAGACTTTTTAGGAATGAGAAATTTCAATAGGAAGACATATGCAAAATAAAACTGATGAATTTTACCTAATCAATACAGAAGCCTATACTTTAAGTACTGATCAATTACATAGGAGAAAATTGTTTCATGGTCTAGCAACACTTAGAGCAACCACTTCGGTACTGACGGGAAAGAGACAAAGAACTACGTGAATTCAGTTACAGACAGATCTAGGAATTAAAAACCTCATGTGTCTTTACTTTAGGGGCAATGATGCATAAAGTAGGCATAGTACCTATTGTACTTACTGGAGAACCTGCCAAAATACTGATTTCTTATTCAGTACATTTTACATTTCTAACAAGCTCTCAAGTTAAACAGATGAAGAGGTAAAGGACTCTGTTTTATCATGCTTTGTTTTCACAATATATAACACTATGTCTAGCAAATGAGGGATAGCAAAAGATTACCGATGGATAAAATACATAATATGGATAATGTTGATGCATAATACTGATGAATTAAAAAATGAACTTATCACTTTACCAGATATGAAGTGCTTTCTAAAGCTATACATATTTTGGGACACCTGCAAGCCTGAGTAGCTTTTTCAGATTATTTCCAGCTTGGGCACACTAACAGGAGTGGGAATCTGAAATGTTTAAATATCATGTAACAACTTCCTCTGGTTGTGGTTGAAAAGACATCTGATCCACCCCTGGGCACATGGTTTCTGTCCTCTGTTCATTTGTAGACAGAATCGCTTATAAGTTATATGTGTGCATTAGGCATAAAAGGTCATGTAACCTCAGGGGTTGTGACCTTGTTTGGGCACCTGGGTGGCTCAGATGGTTAGGCGTCTGCCTTCGGCTCAGGTCATGATCCCAGGGTCCTGAGATGGAGTCCCGCATCAGGCTCCCTGCTCGGTGGGGAGCCTGCTTCTCCCTCTGCCTTTCTCTCTCTCTCTGTCTCTTATGAATAAATAAATAAAATCTTAAAAAAAAAAAAAAAAGAGTGCCTTTGTTTGCATTTCACCATGATGGACTGGTCAAGAAAAGAAAAGAAAGGCAGGGTTCAGAGAGAGGGGAACAACAACAAAAAGAAACACATACAAATAGAAAAAGGAAAGGAAAAGCCGTAAAGAAAATGAACAAGCGATGGTGAGATGAAGGGACCCTGGTCCAGAAGACTTTTCACATTCTGGTTTGAGTTACAAGTGAGACCGTTTTTGCTACTGTGATCTTCTTAAAATCTCTTTTATTTTTCACTTCACTTTAACTCAATTTTTTAATCATATAATCCTATCAGAAAAAAGCTCAAATGCTTTCATTCCTTATTCCAATAGATGAGAAAACTGAAGCTAAAGACCTCATGAGTAATTCTCGCCCAAGATCATGTGTCTAAGAAGTTTAGCCACTCCTCAGACGCTTAATCAGAAAAAAATAAGGTCATTCAAAAAAAAAAAAAATGTGCACCCAGGCATTTCCACAGAGTAAATTCATATCAAGCACTTCGTACTAGAGAAAATCATAAGTAAAACATGTTCACTGGAGTGTTGGTAATGGCAACAAAAAATGGGGGGGGGACCTTCAATATACAACAGCAGAAGAATGGTTGTTTAAATCATTACAGGAATACATTTACATTTTATGCAGGCATTGAAAATGGCTGCTATAAAACTATGTAACAATACTGACATTTCTGTAACAAAATGTTTAGCTCACAAAAGAGAAAACAACTGTTTATTAAAGATACTGCAACCTAGTAAAATTTATACTTGTACAGATAAGAATGGAAAGAATCAGATCTTCTGCTAACAATGTACCTAGTTTTGGTTTGTGGAATGTCTGGAAATATTTATAAAATTGGTCACTGCTATCAATAATATTATAACATTAATATATGAAATAAATATAGATTGTGAGTGACCTTATATTCAAATATGTGTGAACATAATTTTAGTTGGGGAAATACTAAATATTTCTACCTTCCACAATTTCACTACCCAGAAAATATTTTGGGGTGTCAATCTTATGATAGTAAATAGAATTATCAGGAAAATATTCATGTTAGTAATTGCCGGTGATTAAACTTCTTGACGAAAAATTAAAAACAATGTGGAATCTATGTAATTTAGTGTGTGGTTTATAAAAGTAAATTATTTCATTTAACTTAATGCAACAAACACTTGTGTAATAGACAATGTACTTAAAACTAGGGGAAAAGATAAACATAATATTTATACCCAAGAAATTCATAGTCAAGTAAGGAAATAAATATTAAATAATTTAAAATAATATACTGAATGAAATAGGATTAATGTATAAAGTGCACAGTTCCATTCCATGGATTTTTTAATAAATTTCCTTAACAGCAACCCCACTGTCTAATAATTAAATTGTGTTTTCTCTTTTAAAACATAGTTTTCCTTTCATATTTTCACAATACTTGTGTATTTATCAGAGATTTCCTTCTACAAATGTGCTCCATTTGTCCATCGAGGTATCCTACTAATTCTCATTCCAGCAACCATGCTGTTCAAATGACTGTGGCTGATTATGAGGCTTAATTAACTTGTCAAGGGATAGACAGTAATTTTCAGTCCATTTTCACTTTTCCATATGGCCAAAAAGAAAAAGCCTATCTTCAGCATACACTCATACATACATGTACTACATCACAAAATGATGGAAAATTACCCAAACTTCTTCCCTGGAACTTAGAATGAGGGCTACAAAATAATAATAATAACAATATATATTAGAGTTTTATTTTGTAGGGATTTGCATCATGCCAGTATTTGGTAGCAAGAATATGTAGAAATAAATGTTATTAGTAGTTTATCCAATAAATGGATGCCTATATAGCATACATTCCCCCTCCCTGTTCCTAAAACAGCTCCAATTCTGTTTAGGTATCAAGAGGGTAACATGCATTTCATCTGCCACAAGAGAAGGAGCCTCAATGCCAGGATGATAGGTTTCATAGTAACCCCATTTTCTTCGCCAATGTTAGTTTCAGAAATGGGCATGTAATGTGATTTACAACATTGAGACACAAAAGAGAGTTTTGCTGAGGAGTTCTGGGAAAGCTTTTCTATAATCTTTTGGATATTTTTTCAAAAACAGCTCTCCCTTTTCTTTTTTTCTGGTCACTTTTAGATATGAGGCTGGGTTTCAGTGAGCAATTTTGTTCCCACTCTGCAAATGAAGCCAACCATTCATTAGTAGAGAATAAAGCCAGAATCTCTGAGAAAGGTATCACAACAAATTGTCAACCCTGAAGACCACTTATGTGTTATGAAGCAACCATTTAATCATATTTTAGATTGGCTTAGGCTTTTGTTGTTTGATACAACTGCGTTTGTTCATTCACTCACAAATATTTACTGAGTAATTACTATGAGCTAGGAAATGTTCTAAGTGTTGGGTGATAAAAGTAGTGAAAAACAAAAACAAGTATTTCTGCCTTCATAGATACCACATTCCTTTGGGATGTAATGGAATCATTCTACCTGATGGAAATGTCTAAGACTGACTTAAAAAAAAAAAAAAAACATGATTTGAAATAAGTCCCAGGGTATAGATGACCTCCAAAACATAAGGTTTTTTATTTTGTGTGTGAGCATAAAGAATATTACATGGTTATAGCAGAAGCTGTTGTGTTCTCCTCAAGTACCCACGTATATCTATGCATTCCTGTGTCAATTCTCTGGATGTAGGAATCCAGAAATGGCATGGAGGAGACTGAGTGCCCCTAGATGTAATCTTTGACCAATGAGGAATGAGAATTGAATATGCCTCAGTGGAAAAATTGCACAGTTTATTCTCCCACAATTTTAAACTGCTCATAGATGCACCATTTAGAGCCCTTCCTCCATTCTTGGTTTTGCTTCCTCATTCCATCACCATATTTCCTGAGATCACATTCCAAATAAACCACTCATGCTCAAATCCTTATCAAAGATTCCATATTTGAGGGAACCCAAACTAAGACAATGATAAATATATCTATCAGTTACTTACCTGTTCCTCTTCATGCTGCTTCTTGAAGTTTGGGTGTAAGCTATCTCCACTAAATACCAAAATACCAGCATAAACACAAGAAAGGACAATCCTGATGCCTATCATTCTAGCACCAAACATCATGAGTGACTAAAGAGAACTACTAGGTAGTTTATTTAGATAAATCTCTAATTTTAAGCAATGGTATACTATATTCTTTGCACATCCTTCTCTGAACTTTTTCTTGTAAGCATCTTCTACCTTCTAAATGAGTTTCTAAGTTTCTTTCTATGAACTGAATTTATCTTACTCCATTTAGCTTTTCCTAATGATAAACAGTAAAGCTTTCAATATCCTGGGCTTCAAAAATATGGGTGTGAACCTATATTTTCTTCTCCTTATTTTCTCTATCCTTCACATTGCTTTTTGTAATACTGAATCTACATTTGATTTGGCTTCTTTCCCTGCCCTTCTTTCTTCCTTCCTTCCCTCCCTCCCTCCCTCTCTCTCTCCCTCCCTCCTTCCTTTCTTTCTTCTTTCTTTCTTCCTTCTTTCCTTCCTTCCTTCCTTTCTTTCCATCTGCCTTTCTTTCTTTCCTTTGCTCATTCATTCTTTCATTTTTTTCTTTTTCTTTTTCATTTTCAGCCAATATCCTGGGCCTTATCCAGGTACTCATTAGGCCTATTCTATTTTCTATGACAAATTGTTCTGATTTGTCTCTCTATCCAAGATTATATAGCACAGCCTGGGGACCACAGAGAAGTCTGCCAGTCACAGGGAGCAGAGTGGGTAATGTGTTATGGTGATTACATGACTATCATTTCCATCATGCATATATGTATCTGCACTAATTCCAATGAAAGTAGCAGCTCAAAGCCAAAAAAAAATTTTGAAATCAACCTTCCTGTGGGGATAAATGTTTCTTTGGGTTTTCTGTTTTCTTTTGTTTTTAATCAGAAGACAGAAATCAAAGGTAGCTCTATAACTACTTGAGATTCTTTGTGGGTTTTTTTTCTTTTGCAGTTTTATTAAAATCCAGGTCATATAAATGGATGTATTTTCCTTCCCTGTATCTTATGGTCCAAGGAATTTTTAATGTATGCCAACTACTTTTCATTTTCCATATTTCATTCTTCCTCTCTTTTTTTCATACTAGGATAGAGCTGACATAATTCACTGAAAATATTCACTATATTTGGGTTATTTTAAAAATCTGAAATACTGATATTCTTTCCAGTTCTTTGAGCAAATTGTACACCATACAAAACTTCTAGCAATTGTGAAGTTGAACTGAATATACACAGGGAAAGTTCTATGCTAAATTAAGAGTAATTTTAGGATGCATGCCTATGTGTGTGTCCACATTTGTGTATGCAAATCTATCATCAGTGAATGATCCCAGGCATGTGTGTTGGGAAGAGAACATGTGATGGGGAAGGGCATTATAGCCAGCCTTCTATAATGTTTGGCTTAGGTTAGGTATATATTAAAAGACAGTATTTCTCCCAATTAATCAAGCTAATCCTGGGTAAATTGTATATATTATTGATTTGGCCAAATGAGGAAACATCATCCTTACTTTTCTTAACTATTAATCTCTGCTGTTTCTATCAAAGGGGCGAAGATGAAGGGCCTGAAGAGCGTCCATTGTCAAATTAATCATTTTAAATAAGTTATTGGGATGGCCCACAGAATCAAGGTACCACTTGTAGAAGCCATACAAATACCTATGTCTCCCAGATGGGCTTTATCTCCACACAAACAAAACCCAAGAGCCCAGGCCATAACAAGTTGAGAAGCTGGTGATATTCCTAGTTGGTATTTTAATGAAGTACATGGCCTGAACTAAGAAGAAATCAACCCTAATATTGAAGGACATGTTAATGGTGGGGGTCTCAAAATTTATGATTCATAAGGGCCAGGGCCTGCAGATGGTATCTGGAATTTAGCAAATAATGCTCATCTGCATGTGACTGGGCCTTTAATTTTAACTATATTCCTTAGAAACTGAGGAGTAAAACTAGGAAAGACTCAGAGACTATGACTTATGCCACAGATTTACAAATGGATTCAGATATCACCAAGATGTCAGAGATGGAATTCAGGCTAGGAATTGTGAAGGTAATAGCTAGAATGGACAAAGCAATTAATGGCAACATACAGTCCCTAAGGGCAGAAATGAAAGCTGAATTGGCAGAACTTAAAAAGGCTATCAATGAGATCCAATCTAATCTAGAAAATCTAACAGTTAGGATAAGTGAGGCAGAAGAACGAATTAGTGACCTAGAAGACCAAATAATAGATAAAAAGGAAAAAGAGGAGGCCAGGGAAAAACTACTCAGAATCCATGAAAATAGAATCAGAGAAATAAGTGACACAATGAAACGTTCCAATGTCAGAATTATTGGAATCCCTAAGGGGGTGGACAGAGAGAAAGAACTAGAAGATATATTTGAGCAACTCGTAGCTGAGAACTTCCCTAATCTGGGGAATGAAACAAACATTCATGTCCCAGAGGCAGAGAAGACCCCTCCCAAGATCAAGGAAAACAGGCGAACACCCCAGCATGTAACAGTAAAACTCACAAATCTTAGAACAAAGGAAACCATTTTTTTTTTAATATTTCTATGTTGAAAAGGTTATTTTTACATTTTTATTATGTTATGTTAATCACCATACATTACATCATTAGTTTTTGATGTAGTGTTCCATGATTCATTGTTTGTGTATAACACCCAGGGCTCCATCCAAGGAAACCATCTTAAAGGTAGTTAGGGGGAAGAGATTCCTTACGTACAGAGGGAGGAACATCAGAATAATGTCAGACCTATCCACAGAGACCTGGCAAGCCAGAAAGGGCTGGTAAGACATATTCAGGATACTAAACGAGAAAAACATGCAAGCCAAGAATACTTTATCCGGCAAGGCTGTCATTTAGAATGGATGCAGAGATGCAGAGCTTCCAAGACCGGCAGAAACTGAAAGAATATGTGACCACTAAGCCAACCCTGCAAGAAATATTAAGGGGGGTTCTATAAAAGGAGAAAGACCCCAAGAGTGATATAGAACAGAAATTTATAGGGATAATCTATAAAAACAATGTCTTCACAGGCAAAATGATGACAATTAATTCATATCTTTCAATAATCACTCTCAACGTGAATGGCCTAAATGCTCCCATAAAACGGCACAGGGTTGCAGACTGGATAAAAAGACAGGACCTATCCATATGCCGCCTACAAGAGACTCATTTTGAACCTAAAGATACATCCAGACTGAAAGTGAAGGGATGGAGATCCATCTTCCATGCCAACGGACCTCAAAAGAAAGCTGGGGTAGCAATTCTTATATCAGACAAATTAGATTTTAAACTAAAGACTGTAGTTAGAGACACAGAAGGACACTATATTTTTCTTAAAAGGTCTATCCAACAGGAAGTTCTAACAGTTGTAAATATCTATGACCCCAACATGGGAGCAGCCATCTACATAAGCCAACTGTTAACCAAAATAAAGAGTCACATTAATAACAATATGTTAACTGTAGGAGACCTCAATACTCCATTCTCAGCAATAGACAGATCATCTAAGCAGAAAATCAACAAAGAAACAAGAGCTTTGAATGACACACTGCACCAGATGGACCTCATAGATATATACAGAACATACCACCCTAAAACAACAGAATACTCATTCTTCTCAATTTCACATGGAACTTTCTCCAAAATAGACCACATACTGGGTGACAAATCAGGTCTCAACTGATACCAAAAGATTGGGATTATACTCTGCATATTCTCAGACCACAATGCTTTAAAACTGGAACTCAATCACAAGAAAAAATTTGGCAGAAATTCAAACACTTGGAAGCTAAAGACCACTCTGCTCAAGAACGTTTGGGTCAACCAGGAAATCAAAGAACTTAAACAATTCATGGAAACCAATGAGAATGAAAACACATTGGTCCAAAACCTATGGGATACTGCACAGGCGGTCCTAAGGGGGAAATACATAGCCATCCCAGCCTCACTCAAAAAAATAGAAAAATCCCGAATTCACCTACTAACCCTACACACCTTAAAGAACTAGAGAAAAAGCAACAAACGATGCCTAAGCCATGCATTAGAAGAGAAATAATTAAGATTAGAGCAGAGATCAATGAATTAGAAACCAGAAACACAGTAGATCAGATCAACAAAACCAGAAGCTTGTTCTTTGAAAGAATTAATAAGATCGATAAACCACTGGCCAGATTTATCCGAAAAAAAAAAAAAAGAGAGAGAGAAAGGACCCAAATTAATAAAATTATGAATGAAAGGGGAGAGATCATTACTAACACCAAGGAAATAGAAACAATTATTAGAAATTATTATCAACAACTATATGCCAATAAGCTGAGCAACCTGGATGAAATGGATACCTTCCTGGAAACCTATAAACTCCAAAGACTGAAACAGGAAGAAATTGACAACCTGAATAGGCCAATAACCAATAACGAGATTGAAGCAGTGATCAACAACCTCCCAAAAAACAAGAGTCGAGGGCCTGATGGATTCCCTGGGGAATTCTACCAAACATTCAAAGAAGAAATAATACCTATTCTCCTGAAGCTGTTTCAAAATATAGAAACAGAAGGAAAGCTTCCAGACTCATTCTCTGAGGCCAACATTACCTTAATCCCCAAACCAGGCAAAGACCGCATCAAAAAGGAAAATTTCAGACCGATATCCCTGATGAATATGGATTCCAAAATCCTCAACAAAATCCTAGCTAATAGGATCCAACAATACATTAAAACGATCATCCACCACAACCAAGTGGGATTTATCCCCGGGATGCAAAGCTGGTTCAACATTTGGCAATCAATCAATGTGATAGAACACATTAATAAGAGGGGAGAGAAGAACCATATGGTCCTCTCAATTGATGCAGAAAAAGCATTTGACAAAATACAACATCCTTTCCTGATTAAAACTCTTCAGAGTATAGGGATAGAGGGAACATTCCTCAAGTTCATAAAATCCATCAATGAAAAACCCACAGCGAATATCATCTTCAATGGGGAAAAGGTGAGAGCCTTTCCCTTAAGATTAGGAACATGACAAGGATGCCCACTCTCACCACTGTTGTTCAACATAGTACTAGAAGTCCTAGCAACAGCAATCAGACAACAAAAAGAAATAAAAGATATTCAAATTGGCAAAGACGAAGTCAAACTCTCTCTTTTCTCAGATGACATGATACTTTATGTGGAAAACCCAAAAGACTCCACCCCCAAATTACTAGAACTCATACAGCAATTCAGTAATGTGGCAGGATAAAAAAATCAGTGCACAGAAATCGGTTGCTTTCTTATACACTAACAATACAACTATAGAAAGAGAAATTAGAGAAACGATTCCATTTACAATAGCACCAAAAACCATAAGATACCTCAGAACAAAGGAACAACCAAAGAGGTAAAGGATCTATACTCTAAGAACTACAGAACACTCATGAAAGAAATTCAAGAAGACACAAAAAGATGGAAAAACATTCCATGTTCATGGATCGGAAGAATAAACATTGTTAAAATGTCTATGCTACCCAGAGCAATCTATACCTTCAATGCCATCCCAATCAAAATTCCAATGACATTTTTCAAAGTGCTGGAACAAACAATCCTAATATTTGTATGGAATCAGAAAAGACCCCAAATTGCCAAGGAAATGTGGAAAAAGAGAAACAAAGCTGGGGGCATTACGTTGCCCGATTTCAAGCTACATTACAAAGCAGTGATCACCAAGACGGCATGGTACTGGCACAAAAACAGACATATAGACCAATGAAACAGAATAGAGAGCCCAGATATGGACCCTCAACTCTATGGTCAAATAATCTTTGACAAAGCAGGAAAAAAATATGCAATGGAAAAAAGACAGTCTCTTCAATAAATGGTGCTGGGAAAATTGGACAGCTATATACAGAAGAATGAAACTCGACCATTCTCTAACACCCTACACAAAGATAAACTCAAAATGGATGAAAGACCTCAATGTGAGACAGGAATCCATCAAAATCCTAAAGGAGAACATAAACAGTAACCTCTTTGACATCACTCACAGCAAGTTCTTTCAAGATACATCTCCAAAGGCTAGTGAAACAAAAGCAAAAATGAACTTTTGGGACTTCATCAAGATAAAAAGCTTCTGCACAGCAAAGGAAACAGTCAACAAAACAAAGAGGCAACCCACAGAATGGGAGAAGATATTTGCAAATGACACTACAGATAAAGGGTTGGTATCCAAGATCTATAAAGAACTTCTCAAACTCCACACCCAAAAAACAAATAATCAAGTCAAAAAATGGGCAGAAGACATGAACAGACACTTCTCTGAAGAAGACATACAAATGGCTAACAGACACATGAAAAATCATTAGCCATCAGGGAAATTCAAATCAAAACCACATTGAGATACCACCTTACACCAGTTAGAATGGCAAAAATGGACAAGGCAAGAAACAACAAATGTTGTAGAGGTTGTGGAGAAAGGGGAACCCTCTTACATGGTTGGTGGGAATGCAGGTTGGTACAGCCACTTTAGAAACCAGTGTGCCTCAAACAATTAAAAATAGAGCTACCCTATGACCCAGCAACTGCACTGCTGGCAATTTACCCCAACACACAGATGTAGTGAAAAGAAGGGCCCTATGCACCCCAATGTTCATAGCAGCAATGTCTACAATAGCCAAACTGTGGAAAGAGCTGAGATGCCCTTCAACAGATGAATGGATAAAGAAGATGTGGTCCATATGTACAATGGAATATTACTCAGCCATCAGAAAGGATGAATATCCAACTTTTACATCAACATGGATGGGACTGGAGGAGATTATGCTAAGTGAACTAAGTCAAGCAGAGAAAGTCAATTATCATATGGTTTCACTTATTTGTGGAACCTAAGAAATAGCATGGAAGACATTAGGAGAAGGAAGGGAAAAATGAAGGGGGGGAAATCAGAGGGAGAGATGAACCATGAGAGACTATGGACTCTGAGAAACAAACTGAGGGTTTTAGAGGGGAGGGGAGTGGGGGATGGGTTAGCCTGGTGATGGGTATTAAGGAGGGCACATACTGCACGGAGCACTGGGTGTTATATGAAAACAATGGATCGTGGATCACTACATCAAAAACTAATGATGTATGGTGACTAACATAACACAATAAAATAAAATTTAAAAAAAAAGAAGCTAAGGATTAAATAGGCCTATTACCTACAGCTATTGAAGTTCACAGACATGTATAAACCTGGATAACTTCAACCAATTCTGATTACTCTCATCCCTTGCAGTATTAATTTGGATCCCACATGAGGAAGCCACTAGCTGCACTTACATATATTACTTTGAAGTATAAATACCTCCCAAACAACTCCAAGTAATCCTCCCCTTGTCTATGCCTATCCAAACAAGATTATTTGATCCAGACACTTGACTCTAAACTGGAGATGTCAAGGGACTGACAACCATTCAGACTCACTTAACAAGGTGTTGTGAAGCAAACTATCCAGTTGAGTTTTGTTTACTACAGCTTAATTTGCAGGAAATTACCTTTTTATCTTCTAGTTGTTTCTGACCTGATTTTTGTTTTTTCTTATTGTGTTCTGACCTTCAAAGTAATCACATAATAGGTATTTTCTCCTTGAAATCCCGTATTTTATGATGGGATAACTGGCTGAGATACATGTCTGGCTTAACATACCACTCACTGGTCAGTGACATCAGAGATACTATATAATATCAGATGGAAATATCCAAAAGTAGCAGTCCAGTTTTGTGCAGGAAATAAAAAGCCCCCTCCCCTTAATAATGCATGCCCCAAACCTCAAAGAATAATGGAGACATCAGTGTATAAATGGATGCTGTTTAATGTCCAGTGCTCAGTTCTTACATATTTTATCAATGAAGAAAAATGACAGCAGAGAAACCACCAAAGAGAAATTTAATTTGCTTGAACATCAGAGCAGGCTTTAAAAAGCAGGATGAAAGTTTTCAAAGCTATTGCTATTTCTCAGCTTCCCATATTACTGTGGAAAAATAGCTGGCAAATACCATGTCAAAAGGTCATTCAACTTTTTAGAAGATGCTTGTTTGAAAATTCTTATTTCTCTCCATCTCTATGGATTCCTTGATCTTAAATCTTTTTGTGTCTGCAATGAATTTTAGTTTAAAGAAGTGGCTTTCTAGATGAAATAAGTCAAATATATTCAAAAAGAGCCACGGGAATACTGAGAATTTTTCTTGTTTTTCCTACTTTTGATAATATGAGAACAAATAATGTTTATAATAAGTTCAGATACTTTCAATTGTTAACCAGTAGCCCATTGAAAACATAAGTGTTCTATTGTGAAATACAGATGTCCAAATACCTGATACAAACTTAATGAAAATTATTACTTTTCTCATATGCCAAAGAATTTTTCTGTTTCCCTCAAAACCAGTTATTCATGTTACTACCTCACAAACTTACTACATGTCATTCTGTTCCATTGAGACTCTACCAATTCTGAACAAATAAACCCTGGAAATTTTGTAACTTCATGATTTTATCTCATTATATGCTATATAATTAATCTTCTCAACTACAAAGTAACTTTAAAGTGAATCATACCACTGATCTCTATGGAAATAATCACACTAGTTTGATAAGCATCTGGAATTTCGATTCACAGTGTGCTGCTAGCACAGAAACATTTTTTTGTGAAATGCAACTCTCAACTAATTGATGTGGCCAAATACCAGTTGTTTAATTCAATAAAATGACCATCAACTTTCTTCTTACAGGATGCTGCATAATCAGTTGTTCTGATCAGTTGTTTTAGATATACGTAAACACAGCTAGAGATTTTATTTTGAATACACTATCAATTTGATAATATTTTGCTGTAATAATCATTATTACCTCATTTATCTCACATGAATAATCCTTTGAAACTGCAGATCTATATGTAATAAAAATATAACTTTTGAGATGGTTTTGAATAATGACTTAAAATTAGCTGGAACTATATTATTTGAATGCAACTGACCTGAAATTAATCACCAGCAATTTTAGCTGTAAATAAGGCCAAGTGCTGAAAAAGGCTTTATAAAAATCATCATTTGACTTGGTCTTTAGATCTATTTCTACTTTCTGACTTCCAACATACTCTCATCAGGCTTCTTCCCAAACCACATTAATGATATTTTTTCTTGGTAATGTTCATATTTCTTATTAGCACATCTTACCCTTCTTCATATCATATGGGTTTATCCAACTTGGATTCTGTGTGTGATATTTGACACAGTGCACAATTCTTCCATCCTTGAAATCCAATCCTCCCTTGACATCTGGAATACCACACTTATTTTCCATCTATCTCAGGCCATTCCTTTTCACTCTTTATTGTTGCTGTATTAGTTATCTATTTTTCAAAAGCTAATATAACCACAAGCTCAGTGACTTAAAAGAACACAGTTATTATCTCACAGTTTCTGTGTGTCAGGACTATGAGCACAGTTTAGCTGGGTCCCCTACTTCAAAGTATCAAAATGCTGCTGCTACCTTAGGAGGCTTAACTGGAGAAAAATTTGCTTCCAAGTTAATGTGGTTGTTGGCAGAATTCAGTTCCTAACAGTTTAAGGGAGTGATGGCCTGTTTTTTGCTGGCTGAAGGCTACCCTCAATTTCTGGCCATGTGGTCCTCCTCAATATGAACATTTCTTCAAAACAAGGCAGAGAGAGAATCTCTTAGCAAATGGGGCATCCCAATGTTATGCAGCAATCTTAATGTAATCACATATAGTCAGTCACTTTTGGTTAGATGTAAGTCATAGATCCTCCCCATATTCAAGGGGAGAGTAGTACACAATGGGATGAATACCAGGAGGTGGGGATCATGGGAGCTACATGAAAGTCTGTCTACCACAGTGTCCACTTCTTCTACCATCTCCTGCTCCCCAGGAGTTTGTTTTGATCTTCTCTTTTTATAGCCAACATTAGACTAAAAAGTCAATTGCCCATTAGATATCCCATGAACACTTCAAACCAAACACATCTACAAACAACTCCAACACTGTTCAAACTTTTTCTCTTTCTATAGCCTGAGCTTTATTTTGTCTTAATTATCTCAGAGAATGACATCACCAGCTACTCAGTTAAATGAAACTGGAGTCATCCTTGTCTCTTTTCTCTGTATCTGACATCTTTCTATGCTCATTGATGTATCTTCCAGGGATTTCTTCAATATCTCCCTAATGTGTAATCATTAATATATGCAGACAGTATGATTGTACATTTAGAATATCCAAGATAATCACTGAAAAATACTACAAGAAATAAGTTAATTCAGTAATGTGGATGTTTAATATATTTACATGCAGATATCAATATATTTTCTATACACCAACAATAAATAGTTGGGAGATATAACGGAAAAATAAACCCCAAATACAATGGCAACAGAAATTAAAACTAAGGCTAACTACAATGTAAGACTTAAATAAAGAAAAATATATAACTCTTTTGAAGGACAAAATAAGCCCTAACAAAGGAAATTCTCTGTTCTTAGATAAGAAAGATCTACCTAAAAAGGTATCGATTTTTCTCTAGGTAATTTAAAACTTTTATATAATCCAAATTAAGCATATTAAAAGGTTTGTTTGTTGAAAACTTAATCCATAAGTAGATGTGTTAAAATAAATTTTAAAATAGCCAGGAAAATATGAAAAATAAGGGCAATGAGTAGGCAATTTAAATTAAAACAACTAAATAATTACAGTGATGTGGTACTGGCATAGATAATTTCATTTAATATGTGATATAGTTTGAATTTTTGATCAGTGAGGAAATGATTGACTATTCAATAAATGGAGACTATTCAACTAGATCCATAAATGAAAAAAACAAAATGTTCATATCCCATGTCATGCATAAGGATAATTTTCAAATAGATCAAAGGGTTTAAAATAAAGAATAAAACTTTAACAGTACTAGAATAAGCACTGGAGAATCTCTGTACAGCCTTGAAATTGAGAAGGCATTCCTAACTATGACCATGCCTTACAGAAATGTATGTTTTAAAGGAAAGACTGATAATTGAGGCAAAAATTGTTTTCAAAAATAAACATTATACAGACGCCATAAGGCAAAGTCAAAATACAACTGACATTGCAAAGATATGCATCTCTATGTTCACTACAACATTATTTACAATAGCCAAGTTGTGGAAACAACCTAAGTGTCCATCAATAAATGAATAGATAAGATGTGGGATATATATATATATATATATATATATATATATATATATATACACACACACATATATATATACACTACATGTGTGTATATATATATACGTATATACTATATATTTATAAATATATCAACATTACTCAGCCATAAAAAAGAATGAGACCTTGTCATTTGCAACTACATGGATGGACCTAGAGGGTATTATGCTAAGTGAAATAAGCCAGACAAAGACAAAAACCACATGATTTCATTTATATGTAGAGTCTAAAAAACAAAACAAACAAACAAAAGAGAACCCAGACACATAGATACAGAGAACAGATTGGTGGTCACTGGAGTAGGGTGGGGGGGGGGGAAATAGGTGAAGAGGATCAAAAAGCAAAAATTTCCAGTTATAAAACAAATAAGCTATGGGGATGTAATGTACAGCATGGTGATTATAGTCAATAATATTGTATTAACTTTGTACAGTAACATGATAACTAGACTTACTGAGGTGATCATTTTGCAATGTATACAAAGGTCAAGTCACTATGTTGTAAACCTGAAACTAATAATATTGTGTGTTAATTAGACTTAAATTAAAAAATACAATTGATAAGTGTATGTATATATGATATACCATTTTTCACCTAAACAGATTGGCAAAAATCCAAAATTTGGTACCAAACTCTGTTAACAAGACTGGCTGTGTGAAACACATCCTCATACATTGTGGGTAGAGTGTGTATTGGAAAAGACCTAATGTGGGGTACTTGGCAATATTTATAATAGCCCCAAATAGTTTTCATTATAATGTCCCAACCCCTTAGATTAGTGCATAAAGCATGGCAGGATGTGGGCTTAGTTTACCACAGTTATATCATGTCCTTTTACTAGAAATGTTCACTTTATCCTTCCATGCCTTTATAGATATTATTATGTCTGAAGGGAAATTCCTTCTCAAATCTCTTACTTTTCCTTTTATCTAAATCCTATTAACCTTTCAAATTTCTAATCAAGAGATATCTTCTCCAGGAATCCTGCCTTGATGCCCTCTTCAAGATCCTTTCTCTGGTTCCCTCACCAATTATTCTCTTTCTGCATTCTTCCACAACACATTATGTATACCTCCATCCAAAAAAATTTATTAGACTCTTCTGTAAATACTGAGTTTTGTATCCCCAACTCCTAGCGCACTATATGACACAGAGGGGAAAGTCAGTGTAAGAATAATTCATGAACTAATGAACATTGGGTTTTCTGCCCCAAATTGCCCACATCACCACACAGTAATTTAAAACATCCATATTATCAATACAAACTTTGAACAGCATCATAGAAAACAATATAGCTTCTTCCGTTCTTTTGGCAGTTACTACATAGTCATATTAGAGGCACAATTTTCTATTACCTAAAGGAACAACCCTACAAATATCTGAGACTAGCATTTAAATTAAGTTAAATTAAATAACTAAAAATTCTATCAACCAAAGACCCCAGGAACAAGACTATAGTCAGACAAAATCAGATTTATTGATTCATGCAGTAAGGAAGGACACATCAGAGAAATATCCTTCCAGAGGATGGCAGCATCATTTTTAAGGGTTGGGTTCCTGCTGAAGGATTATGAGGGGATCAATTCTGGGTTGGATACTATTTCTGATGCAGGATTAGGAGAAGAGGTGATTAACAAGGGATTCAATTCTATCATAAAGAAAGAAAACCTAAGTAATAGGGCATTCCCAGTAATACATGGGAACAGCAGAGCAAATCTGGGCCATGATTGATAAAGAATCACTCAAAGAGGGAGACATTACATTTTACAACTACTGCATGACCTTGGGAGAAACCATGATTTTTGTAAACTTTGTACCTGGCTTTGCCTGTATCTATCCTCCTGAGACTGATTTACCATAGACCTTTCTTTTTCTTTTTCAGTCTGATATGGTTTTTACTCTTTCAGTCCTGGACATGTTTTTTCTCTTTCAAGATTCTTGGCAGTTTAAAATTATAGGAATATCATATAAGCCTTGGAATTTCAACATCAGTCTTTCATTTCCTACTTTGGGGACTTAAAAAAGTGAATTAAAATTTCCGTATCCCAATTACCACATATGCAAAATTTGATAAAAATTTTCCTCAAAGAGTTAGTATGTAGGATTAAAAAGTCTAAAATATTTGCATAAATTATAGTGTCTTAATATAATAGCTATTAACTATACCATAGCCACTTTATTTTTATTATTATTATTATATAGTTTCAAAATAGCTAGCAGTGAAAATCAGATTATAAGTGGACTCCCTACTGCTTTCCAAAGACAGCTTTTTTTTTTTATTAAAGTCAAAGAAATTCTGTCACAGAATTTGAAGCAGTAAAAATTTGTTGGGATCAGCAAACAAGTAGAATATAACTTTGAAGGTCAGAACAAAAAGTTCAAATTCAGTCTATAATATTGTTGGAAGATATGGAGCAATGTGCACTCTGGGAGAAGTTTCAAATTCCATCCCAGCTTGCCTAAGTGATGTGACTATTATATTTTTTGTCAAATTTGGCACCATCCACCGGTCTCGTATCAGAGCAATACTTGAAAAGAATACGCTTTACAAAGTGCCAACTTGTCAAAATGTTTCAATCGTCTTAACAAAACTGTTGTGTTTAGCTCCATGGTGCATGTGTACTTTTGAAAGAAGGACTTTTACTGCTTTAAAAAATATACATATATATATATATATATATATATATATATATATATATATACATATATATATATATAATTATACGCACATGTACACACACACACACATATATATATGTATATATAGTGAAAGGAGGAAAAGGAGAATGTGTCCAAAGAAAATCATAATCTTAATCATAACTTCAACTATCTGCAAACTTGATTACACACTTTGTAGCTTTCTCTCTGAATATGCCACATTTTTGTGCCTTAAGTTAATGAAATGAAATAATCACTTCCCCATTCAGAAACTTAGGCTTCAGCCATTCCACGGTTCTTGTTCATTGTTAGCTCTTTCTTTAACATACTTACTTCATTCCTTTTCAAGAAATAAAACTCACAATAGGACCATATAAAATTCCCTAGAAAATGTAATGACCTTTTGGCTCCAAGCCAACTATCAAGATGTACTAAGTCCTGGTTCTTTAAATTGATGAAATCCATGGTGCAAAATATGACTGATGCACTCTAACCAAAAAGGAATTTGTTTCCTAGGAACTGACTTTATTTCATCTAGCTTGAAGCTTTCACTGAAACTTCTTTCTATTCTGTTATAGTCAAACAACTACTGAACCTATTAACTAGTAGTGATAAGTGGATTATAGACTTACTTTATCAGTTAAAAAGACTGATCAATGACCTATGAAATGTGATCAGTATTTATGGTATAAATTCAATTTGCAACAACGTGGATGGAACTAGAGGGTATTACAGTAAGCGAAATAAGTTAGTCAGAGAAACACAAATTCCATGATTTCACTCATATGTGGAATTTAAGAAACAAGACAGATGAACATAGGGGCAGGGAAAGAAAAATAAAGTAAGATAAAATCAGAGAGGGAGGCAAATCATAAGAGACTCTTAACTGTAGGAAACAAACTGACAGTTGCTGGAGGGGAGGTTGGTGAGGGGATGGGGTGGTTTGGTGATAGGCATTAAGGAGGGCACTTGATGCAATGAGCACTGGGTGTTATATGCAACTGATGAATCACTAAATTCTACCCCTGCAACTAATAATAAACTATATGTTAACTGAATTGAATTTAAATTTAAAAAAAAAGAATTCATGGCTTAAATTCAAATGCTTTAAAAATCCTATTGTAGAAGAAATTTAAAGTTTATCAGGTATGAAAGAATTTAAATAGCTGTTCTGTAGTCTAATTTGGACTTTATATAATATGACAAGTCAATCATTTAAGGTTATGTTAGCAGACAGTCAAAAAAATTGTCTGAATTCTACTCTGATTTCAGTGGACCTTGGCCAACCTCTCTCTATATATATAGCTCATAAAGTAGTGGGATAAAAAAAGTTAAATAGAAAAAACCCTTATCTAGCAGGGAAAGCCTGAGAAAGGGAGCTATTTAATGCTGTCATGCAAGATATTTCTAAGTGTCCTTGCTTCTACTCAAAGAGGAACTTGTTTTCAGCTCAGACTCAAATCAGGAAGAGACTATATTTTCTGTCAACAGGAGATTAAAGTAACCTTCTCAACCCAGAGCAGAACATACCACAAAGATATGAAGTGCTTGAGTAGCAAGTTGCTGAGCTGCACTGAATTCAGTCATTCCAGGGTTGGTAGGAAAAGCAGGCAGGAAGCAATTTTGAGCAAATTGTTAATAAGACATAAAGCCTCCTTAGTAAAATCACAAAGAATGCACTTAAAGGAAAATTTGAGCAAGTATATAAGGAAAGTGTAGAGGATAAGACTAAAATGTTTCTGTAAATAAAACCCAAGAAATAAGAAAGTGGTGGTGCAGAGAAGACAGATGTAGGACAAAACAAACAGAACAAGGGAGAAGGTCATTTCAGTCTGGCCTAGGAAAGACACTAGTGCTTTAGTTCCACTAGTTAGAGGCCTCTATCATTTCTTTCAAGAGGCAAAAATAGAAAATTAATATCTGAGTACACAAAAATGCACATATATGCACACAAGATGAATATGTATGTGTGTGTGTATATATATATATATATATGTATAAAATTCCTTAGTATGGCATATACACAAAGACACACCTGAAAGTAATACATTATATATATAGAAAAATACCTAGATATCTATATATATACATAAAATGTATTATATATATTAGTTTATATAACAATACAAAACATGTATTTAATATATATACTGTAAAATTGTATATAATATTAAAATATATTATAGATATACTATTGAATTATATATATTATGTATGTGGAATGGAATTATTAAAATGAACTATGAAAAAATATATATAATATGATATACAAAAATATTATTGAGGAGTTAAGATGGCAGAGGAATAGGGGGACCCTAACCTTCTTTCATCCCTTGAACACAGCCAGATAGTTATCAAATCATTCTGAACACCCAAAAAGTCAATCTGAGGACTGAGAGAACAAAACTACAAGTCTACAAGTAGAAAAGTGACCACCTTTGGGAAGGTAGGAGGTGTGGAAAGTTGATTTGAGGGAGATAAGAACTGTGGGTAAGGCAGCGGGGAGGGAGCCCTGCTTATGGAGACTAGCGCAAGGTATTTTAAGCAGCAGAGCACAAAACCTGAAGTTTTCGAAGTCCACCACCACCAGGTCATGCCTGGCTTAAAGGTGGTCCAGTGGGGACCGAGGGGGGAGACCCAAGAGTGGACTGTGTGGTCTGATGATACCCTAGGTCCCAAGAAGAACGGGTGCCAACATGCTACACTCTTCCCAGGTATAGGAGTGGGAACTCCTGATGAGGGCAGCTAGCCTGGATGCTGGTTCTCTACTCCACCTTGCCATAAACTCTGAACCACTGCAGTCGTGTGGTTGCTTTCCTAGCATGGGCTGACAAACAGCAGAAGTGTGGCAAGAACTTCCTGCAGAGGATCAGCATGGGTCTGTGCCACTGGAGTCTAAACTTTGGAGTTCTGAAGCCCAGCAGGGAACTTGAGATAAAACAGCTTGGATATAGGCAGGGTGAAGGCAGGGATCAGATGGAAGCCAGGGACACAAAAGGGGTGACTATTTACTCTTCCTGAAGAATGGTGGGTGTGAATTCTTAGATCCAGGAACAGAGAGTGGGGTACCAACATTTTCACCCTACTACCCCTCAGTGCTGAAAGTCTTCAGGGAGCAAAACAGCACAACCTAGTGGAAGCCAGAGCCAATTACACAAAGCCTCGACCCCCTGCACCCTGCAAGCGCATCTCAACTAAGGCAAGTCCACCTGAGAATCAGTGCATCAGGCCTCTCCACCAGAAGACCAGCACAAACCCCTCACATGCACCAAGTCTACTGATCATAGAGTGTTGCAAAGCTTCAGCTCTAGGGGAAACAGGATCAAGCTCCCTTTTTATTTTTATTTTTTATTTTTTCAATGTTTTTTAAGTCCTTTTTAAATTCTTTATAATTTTTAAATTTTTATCTTTATATTTTTTATTTATTTTATTTTATTTTTGGTCTAGCCTCTTTTAAAAAGCAGACCAAAACACACCCAGGATCTACTTTTCTTTTTTTTTTTTTCCTGGAAAAAATGACAAGATGGAGAAATTCACCCCAAAAGAAAGAACAGGAAGTAGACTAACAGCTGGGGATTTAATCAATACAGACATAAGTAAGATGTTTGAACTAGAATTTGAAACAATTATAAGGATACTGGCTGGGCTTCAAAAAAGCACTGAAGACACTAGAGAATCCCTTACTACAGAGATTAAAAAAAAAAAAAAAAACTAAACTAAAATCTAGTCAGGCCAAAATTAAAAATGCTATAACTGAGATGTGACCTAAGTGAATGCCATAACAATGGGTATGGACGAAGCAGAGGAAATAATCACTGTTATAGAAGATAAAATTATGGAAAATAATGAAGCTGAAAAGAAGAGGAAAAGAAAGGTAATGGATCACAAAGGTAGACTTTGAGAACTCAGCAATTTATTAAAACGTAATAACATTCATATCATAGGAGACCCAGAAGATGAAGAGAGACATAAAGGGGCAGAAGTTTTACTTGGGCAAATTACAGCTGAAAGCTTCCCTAATCTGGGGAAGGACAAAGACAATGAAATCCAAGAAGCACAGAGAACTCCCATTAAATTCAAGAAAAGCTGACCATCGCCAAGGTATGTTATAGACAAATTCACAAAATACAGAGACAAGGAAAGAATCCTGAAAGCAGCAAGGGGAAAAAAAAAAAGTCCCCAACCTACAAGGAAAGACAGATTAGATGCTCAGCAGATCTGTTCACAGAGACTTGGCAGTCCAGAAGTTAGTGGAAGGAAATAGTCAATATGCTAAATGAGAAAAATATGCAGCCAAGAATCCTTTATCCAGCAAGGCTGTCATTCAGAATAGGAGAGAGAGAGTTTCCCAGACAAACAAAAACTAAACGAGTCTATGACCACTGAACAAGCCTTGCAAGAAATATTAAAAGGCCTCTTTGAGTGGGGAGAAAAAGACCAAAAGGAACAAAGATTAGAAAGGGACAGAAAACATCACCTGAAACACCAACTCTACAAGTAACACAATGGCACTAAATTCATATCTTTCAATAATCACTCTGAATATAAATGGACTACATGCTCCAATCAAAAGCCATAGGGTAGCAGAATGGATTAAAAAAATAAAAGATCAATCTATATGCTGCCTACCAGACACTCATTTTAGACCTAAAGACACTGCAGATTGAAAATGAAGGGATGGAGAACCATCTACCATGCTAACAGATGCCAAAAGAAAGCCAGAGTTGCCATTGTTATATCAGACAAAGTAGATTTTAAACCAAAGGCTGTAACAAGAGATGATGAAGGGCATTCGATCATAATTAAGGGGTATATCCATCAAGAAGATCTAGCAATTGTAAATATTTATGCCCCCAACTTGGGAGTAGCCAAATATATAAATCAATTAATAATAAACATAAAGAAACTCATTGATAACAATACAATAATAGTAGGGAAATTTAACACCCCACTTATAGCAATGGAGAGATTATCTAAGCAGAAAGTCAACAAGAAAACAATGGCTTTGAATGACACATTGGACCAGATGGACTTAACAGATATATTCAGAACATTTCAGCCTAAAGCAGCAGAATACACATTCTTTTTGAGTGTGCATGGAACATTCTCCACAATAGATCACATACTGGGTCACAAATCAGCCCTCAACAAATGCAAAAAGACTGAGATCATACTATGCATCTTTTCAGACCACAATGCTATGAAACTAGAAGTCAACCACAAGAAAAAATTTGGAAGGACCACAAATACATGGAGGTTAAAGAACATCCAACTAAAGAATGAATGTGTTAACCAGGAAATTAAAGAAGAAATTAAAAAGTACATGGAAGCAAATGAAAAAGAAAACATGACAGTCCAAACCTTTGGGATACAACAAAGGCAGTCCTAAGAGTTAAGTATATAGCAATACAGACCTACCTCAAGAAGCAAGAAAAGGTTCAAATATACAACCTAACCCTATACCTAAAGGAGTTAGAAAAGGAACAGCAAAAAAACCTATAGCCAGCAGAAGAAGGGAACTAATGAAGATTAGAGCAGAAATAAATGATATGGAAACAAACAAACAAACAACAACAACAAAAAAAAAAAAAACCAGTAGAACAGATCAATGTAACTAAAAGCTGGTTCTTTGAAAGAATTAATAAAATTGACAAACCCCTAGCCAGACTTATCAAAAAGAAAAGAGAAAGGACCCAAATAAAAAAAATCACAAATGAAAGAGGATGGATCATAACCAATACCACATAAATGCAAATAATCATAAGAGACTATTATGAAAAATTATATGCCAACAAACTGGGCAATCTGGAACAAATGGACGGATTTTGAGAAATTTGTATCTAGATTTGTATCCATTGTATCTAGAAAGATGCAAACTACCAAAAGTGAAATGGGAAGAAAGAGAAAATTTGAACAGACCTATAAACCGCAGGGAAATTGTAACAGTAATCAAAAATCTCCCAAAAAAACAAAAGTCCAGTGCCTGATGGCTTCGCAGGGGAATTCTACCAGACATTTAAAGAAGAGTTAATACTTACTCTTCTCAAATTGTTCCAAAAAACAGAAAAGGAAGGAAAACTTGTAAACTCATTCTACGAGGCCAGCATTACCTTGATTGCAAAACCAAAGACATCACTAAAAAGGAGAATTACAGGCCAATATCCCTGATGAACATAGATGTAGAAATTCTCAACAAGATCCTAGCAATTCAAATCCAACAGTACATTAAAAGAATTATTCACTACAATCAAGTGGGATTTATTCCTGGGCTGCAGGGTTGTTCAATATTCACAAATAGATCAATGTGATATACCACATTAATTAAAAAAAAAAAAGGATAAGAACCATATGATACTCTCAAAAATGCACAAAAAGCATTTGACAAAATACAGCATCTACTCCTGACAAAAACCCTCAACAAGGTTGGAAGAGCAAGATGGAAGGGGAGTAGGAAACCTAAGTTTTGTCTGGTCCCAGGAATTCGGCTAGATAGTTATCAAACCATTCTGAACACCTACAAACTCAACAGGAGGTCAAAGAAAAGAATAGCAGCAATTCTATGAACAGAAAAGTGACCACTTTCTGGAAGGTAGAACATGTGAAGAAGTGAATTGGAGGCAATATTTGGAAAGATAGACCATGGGGGGAGGGAGCCTCTGTCAGCTGGCTACCAGCAAGTGATAGAGCAGTAGAGCACAAAATCAGAACTTTTAGAAGTCTGCTCTGCTGAGGGATGTTGCTCCAGTGGCTAAGCAGGGGGGTGGAACCCTCACTGGGACAGTGTGGTCTCAGGACCCTTGGGGTCACAGAAAGACCAGGGTACCTGAGTGTGGCAGAGCTCCCAGGTATCAGAGCAGGGAAGCTGGCTGCAAAGACAGAGCCCAGGAGTGGGCTCTCAGCTGGGGGTTGCAATAAACCATGATTCACGGCACAATTGGGCTACTACTCTTCAAGCAGGGACTGAACAAGTGGCAGATCCGGGGAGAATCCCCATCCTCCCCCGGGAGGAGTGGCACGACAGGACACCGCAGGAATCTGCTGGGTTGGGAGACTCCAAACAGGGTCGTGTGCCTGAGATAGAAATGCTTGGTCACAGGCCAGGTGAGCACGGAGTGCAGCCAGAGACCAGGGAGACAGGAGTGATTGACTGCTTTTCTCTGAAGGCTCACTGAGGAGTGGGGCCCCAAGCTTTCAGCCCCTCCAGGGCCAGAGATTGGGAGACCACCATTTTTATTCTTGTCCTCTAAAGCTGTACGGAAATCTTTCAGGGAGCAAAAGCTACCTATGGAGAGCAAACCCCATCAGATTACTTAGCCTGGCCGCTGGCAAGGGTAGTGCAATTCTGCCTGGGGCACCTGGTGGCAGAGACATTTGAGAATCACTGCAACAGGCCCCTCCCCCAGAAGATCAGCAAGAACATTCAGTCAAGATCAAGTTTACCAATCAACGAGAACTGCAAAACTCCAGCACTAGGGGAATACAGCACATAGAATTCATGCTTTTTCCCCATGATTCTTTAGTCTTTCAAAGTTAATTTTTTTTATTTTTTTTCGTTTTCTATTTTTTTGTTAATTTTTCTTCATTCTTTTTTCAACCAATTATCAGGTGGTTGATATTTTTTTTTAAATCTTTTTTAGTTTGCCTTTTTACACTCATATTCTATCCCTTCATTGTATTTAACCTTATTTTTGTATATATAGAAGTTTTTCTTTCTTTAAAATTTTGGGATACAGTTTCTTCTAACAGACCAAAATATACCCTAAATCTAGTGTATGGCTTTGTTCTAGTCTCCTGCCTGATCACATTGTCTCTCTTTTTTTTTAAATTTTTTATCTTTCTGTTTTCAACCAACTTCTTATCAATTCCTTTTTTTAAATCTTTTTTCATTTTCATCATTACAGTCATATTCCATCCCTTCATTGTATTTATGCTTATTTTTGTATATATATAAGTTTTTCTTTCTTTAAAATTTTGGGAGGCAGTTTCTTCTAACAGACCAAAATACACCCAAAATCTAGTGTGTGGCTCTGTTCTATTCACCACCTTGATCATATTGTTTTTTTCTTTTCTTTTACCCCCAGTTTCGGGTCTCTGATTTGTTTAGTGTATATTTTTCTGGGGTCATTGTTGCTCTTTTAGCATTTTGTTCTCTCATTCATCTATTCTTCTCTGGACAAAATGACGAGATGGAAAAACTCACCTCAAAAAAAAAGAAAAAAACAAAAACCAAGAGGCAGTACTGACTTCCAGGGACCTAATCAATACGGACATTAGTAAGATGTCGGAACTAGAGTTCAGAATGATGATAATAAAGATATTAGCTGGGCTTGGAAAAAAGCATAGAAGATACTAGAGAATCCCTTTCTGGAGAAATAAAAGAACTAAAATCTAACCAAGTCGAAATCAAAAAGGCTATTAATGAGGTGCAATCAAAAATGGAGGCTCTAACTGCTAGGATAAATGAGGCAGAAGAGAGAATTAGTGATATAGAAGATCAAAGGATGGAGAATAAAGAAGCTGAGAAAAAGAGAGATAAATAACTACTGGATCATGATAGGAGAATTCAAGAGGTAAGTGATACCATAAGACAAAACAATATTAAAACAATTGGGATCCCAGAAGAAGAAGAGAGAGAGAGAGGGGCAGAAGGTATATTGGAGTAAATTATAGCAGAGAACTTCCCAAATTTGGGGAAGGAAACAGGCATCGAAATCCAGGAGGCACAGAGAACCCCCCTCAAAATCAGTAAAAATAGGTCAACACCCCAACATCTAATAGTAAAACTTACAAGTCTCAGAGACAAAGAGAAAATCCTGAAAGCAGCTTGGGACAAGAGATCTGTAACCTACAATGGTAGAAACATTAGACTGGCAGCAGACCTATCCACAGAGACCTGGCAGGCCAGACAGGACTGGCATGATATATGCAGAGCACTAAGGAAAATATGCAGCCAAGAATACTCTATCCAGCAAGGCTGTCATTGAAAATAAACGGGGAGATAAAAAGCTTCCAGGACAAACAAAACCTAAAGGAATTTGCAAACACCAAACCAGCCCTACAAGAAATATTGAAAGAGTTCCTCTAAGCAAAGAGAGAGCCTAAAAGTAACATAGACCAGAAAGGAACAGAGACAATATACAGTTACAGCCACATTACAGGCAATACAATGGCACTAAATTCATATATTTTAATAGTTACCTTGAATGTAAATGGCCTAAATGCCCCAATCAAAAGACACAGGGTATCAGATTGGATAAAAACATAAGACCCATCAATACACTGTCTGGAAGAGACTCATTTTAGACCCAAAGACACCTCCAGATTGAAAGTGAGGGGGTGGAAAACCATTTACCATGCTAAGGGACACCAAAAGAAAGCTGGGGTGGCAATCCTTACATCAGACAAATTAGATTTTAAACCAAAGACTATAATAAGAGATGAGGAAGGACACTATATCCTACTTAAAGGGTCTATCCAACAAGAAGATCTAACAGTTGTAAATATCTATGCCCCTAACATGGGAGCAGCCAACTATATAAGCCAATTAATAACAAAAGCAAAGAAACACATCGACAACAATACAATAATAGTAGGGGACTTTAACATCCCCCTCCCTGAAATGGACAGATCATCTAAGCAAAAGATCAACAAGGAAATAAAGACTTTAAATGACACATTGGACCAAATGGACTTCACAGATATATTCAGAACATTCCATCCTAAAGCAACAGAATACACATTCTTCTCTAGTGAACATGGAACACTCTCCAGAATAGATCACATTCTGAGTCACAAATCAGGTCTCAACCAGTATGAAAAGACTGGGATCATTCCCTGCATATTTTCAGACAACAATGCTTTGAAACTAGAACTCAGTCACAAGAGGAAAGTAGGAAAGAAGTCAAATACATGGAGGCTAAGGAGCATCCTACTAAAGAATGAATGCGTCAACCAGGAAATTAAAGAAGAATTTAAAAATTCATGGAAACAAATGAAAATGAAAACACAACTGTTCAAAATCTTTGGGATGCAGCAAAGGCGGTCCTAAGAGGAAAGTATATAGCAATACAAGCCTTTCTCAAGAAACAAGAAAGGTCTCAAATACACAACCTAACCCTACACCTAAAGGAGCTGGAGAAACAACAGCAAATAAAGCCTAAACCCACCAGGAGAAAAGAAATAATAAAGATCAGAGCAGAAATCAATGAAATAGAAACCAAAGAACAGTAGAACAGATCAATGAAACTAGGAGCTGGGTTTTTTTTTTTTTTAATTTTATTTTTATTCTTATGTTAATCCCCATACATTACATCA
>NW_023270164.1:68527-87491 GCF_011800145.1 Mirounga leonina
TTTATTCTTATGTTAATCCCCATACATTACATCAATAGTTTTAGATGAAGTGTTCCATGATTCATTGTTTATGCATAACACCCAGTGCTCCATGCAGAATGTGCCCTCCTCAATACCCACCATCAGGCTAACCCATCCTCCCACCCCCCTCCCCTCTAGAACCCTCAGTTTGTTTTTCAGAGTCCATCGCCTCTCATGGTTCGTCTACCCCTCCGATTTCCCCCGCTTCATTCTTCCCCACCCGCTACCTTCTTCTTCTTCTTTTTTTTTTAACATATATTGCATTATTTGTTTCAGAGGTACAGATCTGAGATTCAACAGTCTTGCACAATTCACAGTGCTTACCAGAGCACATACCCTCCCTAGTGTCTATCACCCAGTCACCCCATCCCTCCCACCCCACCCCCCACTCCAGCAACCCTCAGTTTGTTTCCTGCAATTAAGAATTCCTATCAGTGAGATCATATGATACGTCTTTCTCTGTTTGACTTATTTCACTCAACATAATACCCTCCAATTCCATCCACGTCGTTGCAAATGGCAAGACCTCATTCCTTTTGATGGCTGCATAATATTCCATTGTATATATATACCACATCTTCTTTATCCATTCATCTGTCGATGGACATCTTGGAAGGAGCTGGTTCTTGGAGAGAATTAATAAGATTGATAAACCCCTGGCCAGACTTATCAAAAAGAAAAATGACCCAAATAAATAAAATTATGAAGGAAAGAGGAGAGATCACAACCAACATTAAAAAAAGAAATACAAACAATTATAAGAACATATTATGAGCAACTATATGCCAGCAAATTAGACAATCTGGAAGAAATGGATGCATTCCTAGAAATGTATCAACTATCAAAACTGAATCAGGAAGAAATAGAAAACCTGAACAGACCCATAACCACTAAGGAAATTGAAGCAGTAACCAAAAATCTCCCAACAAACAAGAGTCCAGGGTCAGATGGTTTCCCAGGGGAATTCTACCAAACATTTAAAGAAAAATTAATACCTATTCTTCTGAAACTGTTCCAAATAATAGAAATGGAAGGAAAACTTCCAAACTCATTTTATGAGGCCACCATTACCTTGATCCCAAAACCAGACAAAGACCCCATGAAAAAGAATTACAGACCAATATTCCTGATGAATATGGATGCAAAAATGCTCACCAAAACACTAGCCAATAGGATCCAACAGTAAAAGGATTATTCACCACGACCAAGTGGGATTTATTCCTGGGCTGCAAGGTTGGTTCAACATCCTCAAATCAATCAATGTGATACAATACATTAAAAAAAGAAAGAACAAGAACCATCTGATACTCTCAATAGATGCAGAAAAAACATTTGACAAAGTACAGCATTCTTTCTTGATTAAAACTCTTCACAGTGTAGGGAGAGAGGATACATACCTCAATATCATAAAAACCATCTATGAAAAACCCACAGCGAATATCATTTTCAATAGGGAAAAATTGAGAGCTTTCCCCTAAGGTCAGGAACATGGCAGGGATGTCCACTATCACCACTGCTATTCAACATAGTACTAGAAGTCCTAGCCTCAGCAAGCAGACAACAAAAAGAAATAAAAGGCATCTGAATCGGAAAAGAAGAAGTCAAACTCTCACTCTTTGCAGATGATATGATACTTTATGTGGAAAACCCAAAAGACTCCACCCCAAAACTGCTAGAACTCATACAGGAATTCAGTAAAGTGGCAGGATATAAAATCAATGTGCAGAAATCAGTAGCATTTCTATACACCAACAACAAGGCAGAAGAAAGAGATATAAGGAGGCAATTCCATTTACAATTGCACCCAAACCATAAAATAACTAGGAATAAATCTAACCAAAGAGGGAAAGAATCTATACTCAGAAAACTAGAGAATACTCATGAAAGAAACTGAGGAAGACACAAAGAAATGGAAAACATTCCATGCTCATGGATTGGAAGAACAAATATTGTGAAAATGTCTATGCTACCTAGAGCAATCTACACATTTAATGCAATCCCTATCAAAATACCATGAACTTTTTTCAAAGAAATGAAACAAATAATCCTAAAATTTGTATGGAACCAGAAAAGACCCCAAATAGCCAGAGGAATGTTGAAAAAGAAAACCAAAGCTGGTGGCATCACAATTCCAGACTTCAACCTCTATTACAAAGCTGTCATCATCAAGACAGTATGGTACTGGCACAAAAAAGACACAAAGATCAGTGGAACAGAATAGAGAGCCCAGAAACAGACCCTCAATTCTATGGTCAACTAATCTTCGACAAAGCAGGAAAGAATGTCCAATGGAAAAAAGACAGTCTCTTCAATAAATGGTGTTGGGAAAATTGGACAGCCATATGCAGAAGAATCAAAGTGGATGATTTCCTTACACCACACACAAAAATAGACTCAAAGTGGATGAAAGACCTAAATGTGAGACAGGAATCCATCAAAATCCTTGAGGAGAACATAGGCAGCAACCTCTTCGACCTCAGCTGCAGCAACTTCTTCCTAGAAACATCACCAAAGGCAAAGGAAGCAAGGGCAAAAATGAACTATTGGGATTTGATCAAGATAAAAAGCTTTGCACAGCAAAGGAAACAGTCAACAAAACCAAAAGACAACCAACAGAATGGGAGAAGATATTTGTGAATGACATATCAGATAAAGGGCTGGTATCCAAAATGTGTACAGAACTTCTCAAACTCAACACCCAAAGAACAAATAATCCAATCAAGAAATGGGCAGAAGACATTTCTGCAAAGAAGACATCCAAATGGCCAATAGACACATGAAAAAGTGGTCAACATCACTCAGCATCAGGGAAATCCGAATCAAATCCTCAATGAGATACCACCTCACACCAGTCAGAATGGCTAAAATTAACAAGTCAGAAAATGACAGATATTGGTGAGGATGAAGAGAAAGGGGAACCCTCCTACATTGTTGGTGGGAATGCAAGCTGGCGCAGCCACTCTGGAAAACAGTATGGAGGTTCCTCAAAAAGTTGAAAATAGAGCTACCTTACAACCCAGCAATTGCACTACTGGGTATTTACCCCAAAGATACAAATGTAGTGATCCAAACAGGCATGTACACACCAATGTTTATAGCAACAATGTCCACAATACCCAAACTATGGAAAAAGCCTAGATGTCCATCAACAGATGAATGGAGATATATATAGAGAGAGAGAGAATATTATGGATATATACATATATATATAATGGAATATTATGTAGCCATCAACAAACCGAAATCTTGCCATTTGCAATGATGTGGATGGAACTAGAGGGTATTATGCTTAGTGAAATAAGTCAATCAGAGAAAGACAATTATCATATGATCTCAATGATATGAAGAATTTGTGAAACAAGACAGAGGATCATAGGGGAAGGGAGGGAAAAATGAAATAAGATGAAACCAGAGAGGAGACAAACCATAAGAGACTCTTAATCTCAGGAAACAAACTGAGGGTTGCTGGAGTGGAGGGGGTGGGAGAGACGGGGTGGCTGGGTGATAGACATTGGGGAGGGTATGTGCTATGGTGAGCTCTGTTAATTGTGTAAGACTGATGAATCACAGACCTGTACCACTGAAACAAATAATACATTATGTGTTAATAAAAAATAATAATAAAAGTCCTCAACAAAGTAGGGATAGAGGGAACATATCTCAACATCATAAAGGCCATATATGAAAGACCAACAGCTAATATCATCCTCAGTGGGGAAAAACTGAGAGCTTTTCCTCTACAGTCAGGAACACGATAGGGAGGTCCACTCAAACCATTGCTATTTAACATAGTACTGGAAGTCCTAGCCATAGCAGTCAGACAACAAAAAGAAATAAAAGGCATCCAAATCAGCAAGGAAGAAGTCAGACTTTCACCATTCGCAGATGACATGATACTCTATGTTGCAAACCCAAAAGACTCCACCAAAAACTATTAGAACTGATACACAAATTCAGTAAAGTCACAGGATACAAAATCAATGTACAGAAATCTGTTGCATTTTTATACATCACTAATGAAGCAGCAGAAAGATAAATCAGGGAATCGATCCCATTTACAACTATGCCAAAACCAGTAAGATACCTAGGAATAGACCTAACCAAAGACATAAGATATCTGTACTCTGAAAAGTATTGAAGAGGACACAAAGAAATGGAAAAAAATTCCATGCTCATGGATTGGAAGGTCAAACATTGTTACAGTGTCTATACTACCCAAAGCAATCTACACATTTAATGCAATCCCTATCAAAGTAACACCAGCATTTTTCACAGAGCTAGAAAAAACAATCCTAAAATTTGTATGGAACCTCAAAAGACCCCGAATAGCCAAAGTAATCTTGAAAAGGAAAAGCAAAGTTGGGGACATCATGATTCCGGACCTCTAGCTGTATTACAAAGCTGTCGTCATCAAGACAGTATGGTACTGGCACAAAAACAGACACATAGATCAATGGAACAGAATAGAGAACCCAGAAATGGACCCACAACTCTATGGTCACCTGATCTTTGACAAAGCAGGAAGGAATATCCAATGGAAAAAAAAGACAGTCTCTTCAACAAATGGTGTTGGGAAAACTGCATAGCAACATGCAGAAGAATGAAACTGGACCACTTTCTTACACCATACACAAAAATAAATTCAAAATGGATGAAAGACCTAAATGTGAGACCGGAATCCATCAAAATCCTAGAGGAGAACAGAGGCAACAACCTCTTTGACTTGGTCCTAGCAAATTCTTACTAGACACGTCTTCCCAGGCAAGGGAAACAAAAGCAAAAATGAACTATGGGGACTTGATCAAAATAAAAAGCTTCTGCACAGCAGAGGATACAATCAACAAAACTAAAAGACAGCCAATGGAATGGGAGAAGATATTTGCAAATGATATATCTGATAAAGGGTTAGAATCCAAATCTATAAAGAACTTATCAAACTCAACATCCAAAAGACAAATAATCCAGTTAAGAAATGGGCAGAAGACAGGAACAGACATTTCTCCCAAGAAGGCATCCAGATGGCTAACAGACACATGAAAAGATGCTCAACATTACTCATCATCAGGGTAATGCAAATCAAAACAACAATGAGGTACCACCTCATCCTTATCAGAATGGCTAAAGTTAACAACATAGGAAACAACAGATGTTGGTGAGGATGCAGGGAAAGGGGAACCCTCTTACACTGTTGGTGGGAATGCAACCTGGTACAGCCACTCTGGGAAACAGTATTTTTGAGGTTCCTCAAAAAGTTAAAAGAGAACTACCCTATGACCCAGCAATTGTACTAGTAGGTATTTACCCAAAAGACACCAAAAATACTGATTCACAAGGGCACATGTATCCTCATGTTTATAGCGGCATTATCAACAATAGCCAAATTATAGAAAGAGGCCAAATGTCCATCAACTGATGAATGGATAAAGAAGAAGTGGTATATGTATATACACAATGGAATATTACCCAGCCATCAAAAAGAATGAAATCCTGCCCTTTGCAACAATGTAGATGGAGCTAGAGTATATTATGGGAAGCGAAACAAATCAGTCAGAGAAAAGACAAATGCCATATGATTCCACTCATTTGTGAAACTTAAGAAACTAAACAGATGAAGATAGGGGAAAGAAAAAATAAAGAAAGGGAGGCGACCCATAAAAGAGACTCTTAACTGTACAGAAGAAACTGAGGGTTGCTGGAAGGGAGGTGGGTAGGGGATTGTGCTAAATGGGTGATGGGCATTAAGAAAGGTGCTTGTTGTGAAGGGCACTGGGTGTTATATGTAAATGATGAATCACTAAATTCTACTTCTGATACTAATATTACATTATATGTTAACTAACTAGAATTTAAATAAAAATTTGAAACATAAAAAAATATATTTTATAAAGATATTATTTATTTATTTGATAGAGATAGAGGGAGAGCACAAGCAGGTGGAGTGGCAGGGAGAGGGAGAGGGAGAAGCAGGCTCCCCGCTGAGGAAGGAGCCTGATGTGCGGCTTGATCCCACAACCCTGGGATCATGACCTGAGCCAAAGCCAGCCGCTTAACTGACTGAGCCACCCAGGTGCCCTGAAACAAAAGAAATCTTAAAAAAAAGAAATGAGTGTGGCATTATCATCAGTGAGGTCAGGGTGCAGTAGCAGAGTTCCAGTAATCAGAGAGCAGACCCTGAGAGACTTTGTAAGTTTAAGAGAAGGTGAAGACCCAAGTCTCCAGGGTAATCAGGTAAGGGAATCTGAGCAAATACCTAGAAATAAAGCAATAAAATTTTGGCTTACCTGCTGTAATGGAGTTAAAGTAAGGGCTTGGCCACAGGAGGCAGCCACCCACCACTGCAACTGGGAATAATACCTCAAAACTTTGTTTAGCAAGGCTGGCTGGAAGTTGAATCCTTAGAAACAGACCTAGAATTTTTAATAACGTGTTTACATGCCATATGATACCTTCTGATATATGGGATGACAGAGCCCACAGGTCAGACATGAGGTTAATTTATCATCTATATTAGATCCCCTTTGATAGCTAATGAGAAATTGTTTTATTATACTAATGGACCTATACAGTCATTTTATACAAATTGATTTTAAAAGGATAAATTCTAATAAACATTAGATAATCATCTACATTAATTTTTTTTATCTTATAATGTCATGAACATTAAAGATAGCATAAGGAAAATAATTATTTTTGGTAATATTTATATATATTATCTCTAATAATATTTTGTCCCTGATATTTTTTTTTTAAAGATTTTATTTACTTATTTGAGAGAGAGAGAATGAGAGACAGAGAGCAGGAGAGGGAGAAGCAGACTCCCCGCCGAGCAGGGAGCCCAATGCGGGACTCGATCCCGGGACTCCAGGATCATGACCTGAGCCAAAGGCAGTCGCTTAACCAACTGAGCCACCCAGGCGCCCTTGTCCCTGATATTTATCTGAAAAATATTCCACTTAAAATGATATTGTTATTTCAAAAATATTAATAACTTTTTTTAATCTTTACAGTTGAATATATTATGGTTATAAATTCAAGTTTTTGATATCTTCATTGACTCTCCTCTGTTAAACATACTGGTTTGTTTTTGAGGGGTGATGTATCTAGTAAGGTCAGAGCAAATTCTGCAAAATAGAAGATAGTGTCAATTTTATTTTTTCATTAAAATGTATAAACACATCAGCCTAAATATTCTTTTTTAGTTATTTTTACAAATAAACTTGTCAAATAATTCCTATTTGTGAATCTTTTGAATGTTTCACTAAGTTTAGGTGCTTAAAAAACATAGGTCTTCTCAATTCCATTTCTTTCAATACAGAATATAATTTTCTCCAGTTAAAAATAGGCTTCCATCATAAGATCATTCTAATTAGTCAAGATATTGAAATGTACAATTATAGAATTTTAAAATTAAATCTTTTATGCTCTTGAGTTCTCATCATTTAATATTTTTTCAATTCTTTGCTCACTTCTCAAGGGACAAATTTTAATATTTTTTGGTTTTAAAGTCTCATTTCCTATGATTACTACTTGATAAAATATTGAAAGGATGATAATTTAGGGCACTACTTTTAAAAACCTTTTTTTATTAATAATCTCCAGCTAAATATGAACAAAATGAAACCAAAATGTAAGAGTGATTATTTTTATTTGTTTATTTATCTATTTATTTATTTACTTATTTTATGTTAGTCACCATTACAGTACATCATTAGTTTTTGATGTAGTGTTCCATGATTCATTGTCTGCATATAATACCCAGTGCTCCATGCAATATGTGCCCTCCTTAATACCCATCACCGGGCTAACCCATCCCCCCAAGTCTCTCCCCTCTAAAACTCTCAGTTTGTTTCTCGGAATCCATAGTCTCTCATGGTTCGTCTCCCTCTCCGATTACCCCCCCTTCATTTTTCCCTTCCTTCTCCTAATGTCCTCCATGCTATTCCCTATGTTCCACAAATAAGTGAAACCATATGATAATTGACTTTCTCTGCTTGACTTATTTCACTTAGCATAATCTCCAGTACCATCCATATTGATGCAAAAGTTGGGTATTCATCCTTTCTGATGGCTGAGTAATATTCCATTGTATATATGGACCACATCTTTATCCATTCGTTTGTTGAAGGGCATCTCAGCTCTTTCCACAGTTTGGCTATTGCAGACATTGCTGCTATGAATATTGGGGTGCATATGGCCCTTTTTTTCACTACATCTGTGTCTTTGGGGTAAATGCCCAGGAGTGCAATTGCTGGGTCATAGGGTAGCTCTATTTTTAAATTTTTGAGGAACCTCCACACTGTTTTCCAAAGTGGCTATAGCAACTTGCATTCCCATCAACAGTGTAAGAGGGTTCCCCTTTCTCCACAACCTCTCCAACATTTGTTTTTTCTTGCCTTGTCAATTTTTGCCATTCTAACTGGTGTAAGGTGGTATTTCAATGTGATTTTGATTTGAATTTTTCTGATGGCTAATGATGATCAATATTTTTTCATGGGTCTGTTAGCCATCTTCTTTTTTTGTCTTTTTATGTCTTTTGAGAAGTGTCTGTTCATGTCTTCTGCCCATTTTTTGACTTGATTATTTGTTTTTTGGGTGTTGAATTTGAGAAGTTCTTCATAGATCTTGGATACCAGCCCTTTGTCTGTAGTGTCATTTGTAAAAATCTTCTCCTATTCTGTGGGTTGCCTCTTTGTTTTGTTCACTGTTTTCTTTGCTGTGCAGAAGCTTTTTATCTTGACGAATTCGTAAAAGTTCATTTTTGCTTTTGTTTCGCTTGCCTTTGGAGATATGTCTTGAAAGAAGTTGCTGTGGCTGACGTCGAAGAAGTTACTGCCTTTGTTCTCCTCTAGGATTTTGATGGATTCCTGTCTCACATTGAGGTTTTTCGTCCATTTTGAGTTTATCTTTGTGTATGGTGTAAGAGAATGGTCGAGTTTTATTCTTCTGCATGTGGCTGTCCAATTTTCCTAGCACCATTTATTTAAGAGACTGTCTTTTTTCCATTGCATGTTTTTTCCTGCTTTGTGGAAGATTATTTGACCATAGATTTGAGGGTCCATATCTGGGCTAAGAGGGATTATTTACTTAAAAAGTTGAATAAAATTGTAGGACACAGGATAGTTTACAAAATAGTACTTCAAGATTCACTTGAAGATAGACAGCAAAGAGAAGGCATGCATAACCAAATTGAGGACTTTTTTTGTAATCAACATTAGCTTCATCCCATTTTTTAGTTTAGTTTTTTAGTTACATATACATGTGAATTTTAACAGCTTTGGCTTTTATTTTGATTAGTTGAATATGAAATCTGTGAACCACAAACAGTTTTAACAATATTTGTATTCCATAGATCCCTTAATTTAACCCCATTTTTTTTTACCACAACACTGTGCTTCATTAAATTTGTATTCCCCCAAATAATTCTATCTTCAATATTAAGCATTAAAATTCAATTTTCAAGAGCATTTATAACAATGTTAGATGTTTTGCCTTTGAGAGTTACCTTCTAAAAGTTTTATTTCGATCTTATAAATTGGATGACAAAATTGAGCCATTATTGACTTTAACTTTATGTGATTTCTTTTTGAAGCATCTGAAGATGTCCATATAAAATTGGCATTCTTTAACTGTATGTGAATTTCTTTTGCTTATGGAGCCAACATATTAATAGTTATTTTTTGTACACACATCAAAAGTTAGAATTGAAAATTAATAAAATTAATTTAGATCAGTAGCCATTTGATCTAAAGAAAAAGTCATTTTTTTTACAGTATTATTTTTCATACCTTCTGCACCTGAATGTATTAAATCATCATATTTGGGTACTGTCTTCCCAAAATCGTTTCTCACATTTGATATAGATGCTTATGCTCTTCAGTAGATTTGTGTGTTGTTATTTTCATGTGCTTAGTGATAACATCTGCATGGATACTGAATATAAACAAACACTTTGTGCTACTTACCTATGTAAAAAATCAACTCTCTTGAAAAATGGAAATTCAGTAGGAAAATTTTCATTAAAAATTTTCAGTAAAAATTTTTCTTTTTTTTCTTTGTTTTTAAGCACATTGGTATCTAAAGGGCTTGTTGCAAAAAGTAAAAAAAAAAAATAAAAAGAGCACTACTAAACACATATAAGTGAAAAATTATATATTTATTCCATGCAATAAATGACAAAATTATTATAGAAAAAGCATTTAGATTACTTTTTATATGCTCTGTAGCAGTATTACTAAACCTCTAGTTTCTACACATAATTCATATATATTTAACCTATAATTTTCCAGATTTTCCACTTAGCTGTCAAATGGCTGCCTGGTAGTCATGTTATAGCATGGGCCAAAGAACCCAAATGGCAGGCGGGGAGGTACTGTTAAATAATCCTCCCACCATAATTGTAGTTGGGAAACAGTTACCTGTTACTACTCAGTTTAGTCTCAGTTACCTTCAGGTTGTCAGTGGGAGCACTGCATGCTGTCTTTAAGAGGGAAGTGTTAATTATTGAAACTAAAATGAGTCAGGGAAAGAGAAATAGGTTCTTGCCAATCTTTTTTTTTTTCCAGATTTAACCACATGTGGATGTGAGGAATGTTTGAACTGTACATGCATGTCACATAGTACTAGATGAGACCATGGAAGAAGCTGGTAATATAATGCCAGCACATACTGGGCTATTTCAGTACAACTATTAACAAAAAAATGCTTTGTTATGAAATGAAAAAATAGAAGTACTGAAAAAAGCTTAGAGACTTTTCAAAACAACACAGAAACCAGCCTGAAGAAACTCATTATGGAGCAAATCAGAGACAGTTTGAGCATCAAAACAAATACTAGAGTAATAAATTATAAATAGGGCAAATAATAAACTAGAGGGAATTCTTGTATAACAGAACTACACCAGGACCATCCAGGTAAGCTGGGCATAATAATGAGTGATGGGGAAAACAGCACTGGGAAAATTAGAGAGTGGATAGAGGACAGAGCAAGTAGTCCCTTGTAGGCCATAATGAAAAAACTGAATTGTTTTTTCAAACTGAAACAAAACAATTAAAACATTTTACAAATTGTCTGATTTTTTCCTGCAAAATTACTGTAGTTGCTATGTGATGGGCAGAGTGAAAGAATTTGGTAAGGTGAGAGTAGGGACCCCAGAAGGCAATGACAATAGCCAAGGCAGGAAAAGAAAATATTTCTTAAAGGTTAAAGATGAGGGAAAATATATAGGAAATGTCATCCTTCACACCTTTACCTAAAATCTGTGTGTTCATTGTTCAACACTATCCTAAACATGGTTTCTTGCTGTCAAAAGTCTTTAATAGCAGGTTGCCAGGTTGTGATACCACCTTAACCCCAGAAAATTAGGCAAGAAATTACAAATATGTAAGGTCTCCAATCATTGTATTTTGTTGCTTAACTCTTCTATTTACGACAAGATGATAAATTCACTGAATACATATAACAGAAAATGAAATAGTATGCAATATCAGCATTTCTTTTCTTTCCTCAAGGAAATATCATATTAAAAAAATAAGCAGTACTATCCAAATCATTCTGCATAAGTAGAATCATATTTTAGTGGGTTAGATATTTATCAGGCTGCATTTTGTATTTTAGCATCAACAGCCATTAAAGGAAGAAAAATCGAAAGTCTTGTATAGGAGAAGATGCATATCTTCAAAATCACTTTGACTCTCCACTGGAGCCTTCAAAGTTCATATTCATAACAATAGTATAAATGTGAAATAATATAGCTTGGCACAAGGGTAAAAAACTGATTCCCTCAGCTATACTGATGATGATGCATGTTATCTTTCTTATTTATAGAAAATAATATGAACATGGCATTATGAGTCACCTTCACACTTCTGTGCTATTCTTTCCTCTTCACATCAGTCCACATCAATAAGATATTGCCTGCAAAATAACATGCCAGTATGATTTCCAGTTATTTCAGTATTGAACCTCTCTTATTTATGGAAAGGAAGAGATCAGGTAGAATGAACATGCATCTACTCAAATGGGGCTGTGTTCCAAGCTTATTTAGTCTTACTAATCCAGTAGTAAATGAAAAATCACTCATTTCTTATGCCCCATTTGAGCTTAACACAGTGACACAGTGCATACTTTTATTGCTATAGAACATTTTTCTCAGTTGCTCAGAGGAAGGGAACCTAGAAATTTCAGCAAATAGATAACATATGAATTATATATTCCGTGATATTTTATATGTTGATCACTATATTCAGTACTTTCAAAAGTCTGAGAAATACCATGTGCTGAAGCTAAGAGAGAGGTCATTCTTTAAAACTATTACTAACTTCACCAATGTTTTCCAGAGTACCATACCATTGCTTACTCTGCTATGTTATCTTTTGCATGATACCAAAGAGAGTGGGGTTGGTGTTTTGAGTCACTGGGAAGAGGAGATCAATCTCTCAACTTAGAGTATCAAAAGTTATTAAGATAGGGGTAACCAGATGATGGGTATTAAGGAGGACATATGATATGATGAGCACTGGGTGTTATAAGCAACTAATGAATCGTTGAACACTACATCAAAAACTAATGATGTTAATAAAAAAGTTATTAAGATAGTGCAGATTGAAATGAAGGCATGATATTGGTCTTTGGTCACAACAACAACAAAACCCATTAAATTCTTTTTTTTTAAACTTTTTTTGCATTTTTTAAATTTTATTATGTTAATCACCATACATTACATCATTAGTTTTTGATGTAGTGTTCCATGATTCATTGTTTGCATATAACACCTAGTGCTCCATGCAGAATGTGCCCTCCTTAATACCCATCACCAGGCTAACCCATCCCCCCCACCACCCTCCCCTCTAGAAACCTCAGTTTGTTTCTCAGAGTCCATAGTCTCTGATGGTTCGTCTCCCCCTCCGATTTACCCCCCTTCATTTTTCCCTTCTTACTATCTTCTTTTGTTTGTAACATATAATGTATTATTTGTTTCAGAGGTACAGGTCTGTGATTCAACAGTTTTATTCAATTCACAGCGCTCACCATAGCACATACCCTCCCCAATGTCTATCACCCAGCCACCCCATGCCTCCCACCCCCCACCACTCCAGCAACCCTCAGTTTGTTTCCTGAGATTAAGAATTCCTCATATCAGTGAGATCATATGATACATGTCTTTCTGACTTATTTTGCTCAACATCATACCCTCCAGTTCCATCCACATCATTGCAAATGGCAAGATTTCATTCCTTGTGATGGCTGCATAATATTCCATTGTATATATATATATGTAAGGAAATGGTCCAGTTTCATTCTTCTGCATGTGGCTGTCCAATTTTCCCAACACCATTTGTTGAAGAGACTGTCTTTTTTCATTGGACATTCTTTCCTGCTTTGTCGAAGATTAGTTGACCACAGAGTTGAAGGTCCTTCTCTGTTCTGTTCCATTGATCTATGTGTCTGTTTTTGTGCCAGTACCATACTGTCTTGATGATTACAGCTTTGTAATAGAGCTGGAAGTCTGGAACTGTGATGCCACCAGCTTTGCTTTTCTTTTTCAACATTCCTCTGGCTATTCGGGATCTTTTCTGGTTCCATACAAATTTTAGGATTATTTGTTCCATTTCTTTGAAAAAAGTTGATGGTATTTTGATAGGGATTGCCTTAAATGTGTAGATTGCCCTAGGTAGCATAGACATTTTCACAATATTTGTTCTTCCAATCCGTGAGCATGGAACATTTTTCCACATCTTTGTGTCTTCCTCAATTTCTTTTGTGAGTATTTTATAGTTTTCTGAGTACAGATCCTTTGCCTCTTTGGTTAGATTTATTCCTAGGTATCTTATGGTTTTGGATGCAATTGTAAATGGGATCGACTCCTTAATTTCTCTTTCTTCTGTCTTGTTGTTGGTGTATAGGAATGCCACGGATTTCTGTCACCACTGCTATTCAACATAGTACTAGAAGTCCTAGCCACAGCAATCAGACAACAAAAAGAAATAAAAGGCATCCAAATCAGCAAAGAAGAAGTCAAACTCTCACTCTTCGCAGATGATATGATACTTTATGTGGAAAACCCAAAAACTCATTAAATTCTTAATTTGAGAATTTACTTAATTTAGGAATTAACTGTCTTGGATTATTACATGAGTAGGAAGTAAACTCATATTGTATCTGAACCATTAAAGATTTCATATGTATTTGTTTATAAATGACCCACCTAACTAGTATGTTATAGTATCAGGTCTAGGAGAAAGGTACTAAAACTATTGCTATCCAGCTGAGTCCTGGGTGGCCAACTCAAAATTCATTCTGATGGACTAAGCCTCAAAACAGCTAATAGGGATGAATATGTAAGATGTGGCTGTAGTGTGGTATTCATGCCTTTACAATATTCTGGGGTCTGAAGAGGTATGCCTACTTCTTCAGCTAACTGTATGGTGGGTAAGGTTCTATGGGAATCCTAAGCTCTTCCCTTGCCTTTTCTTTACTCCATCCCTAGATCATAGAAGAAATTCTATGATGTCTCAGGTTTGAAGACATTTTATCTTCTACTGCTAATGTGTGGTATTTTCCTTCTCCCTGATTTGCTTTTGGTGGGGAGGGAGTTCTCCAAGTTGTGATCCCTTTGGCACACTTTCTTTCCTATACTTTTTGTATTCCTAGAGCTAGAAGTATCAGAGCAAGAGCCATTCTGTGAGCTTATTCCATTACATAATCCCCTTTTAGGGTAAATAAATATCTCCTGCCCAGTTTTCCTCTTTCTGTGTAGGCAGTAAAAGAAAAGCTCTCTAAACTTCACAGAGATCACAAAAGAAAAAAAAAAAAAAGCTAAACTTATTTTCAATATGTGTGGGGAATCCTGAAGGAAAAAACTTGCAAATCAAATGTTACAATAAATTAAAAAATCAAAACATGAGCCAAAAAGATTTGTTCAAAAATGCTAGAATGATTTAATGTTCCATAAGCAATGAACATAATTCATCACATTAATAGGTCAGTGAAGAAATATGATGTGATGGCTTGTTATTTCCTGAATTTGTATGGTAATGGTCATTCTGTGGGGCAATTAGTCACCTAATGGTAAGATAGGACTTTGCTGATCCTGCGTAGATTTCTCTGTGTTTGAAAAATTTGCTTGTTGTCATTATTGTACAAAGCAATCTAGAGACATGCACCGTTTGAGATCAAAGAAACCAACAGGAACAGAACCAGGAGTGAGGAGAATAATCAAATGGAGGTAATAGGACAAAGCATGAATATTTGATCATTTGGCATTCAAAAGAGCATAGTCAAAGGCAGGGGACTGGGACTTGGAAATAAATATCTTCTATTTAAGAGATACTGAAATAATTAGCAAAATCCAAGCAGGCATTTAGATAACAAGAACAGTATAACCCCCCAAATCCAGAAAGGGTGGAAGATAAGACTTTGATTTAAAAATAAAGCAAGAGTCCAAAAAGAGAAGGATATGAGCAATAGAAGATTAAGGTCATGTGTTATCTGATATTGAGCCCTCTAATGACTGACTAGTCTAGGGTTCTTTGAGTCTGATACTACCATAAATAAGAATAGGAAGGAGGGTAAGTGACACAGCTGCTGAGGTTGAGATACCTAATGTTGCAGATTAAAGAAAGGTGTCAGAGGAAAAGCAGGCAAATAAGGCAGGTGGCATAATGCAGAATGGGACTATACTGTAATATGAGGATAAAGGGGTAGCTTGAAGGCATTAATGCACTAATGTACCTGGGCACAGTTGTCCTACTTCTATAAACCTGAGTTTTTCTGTTCCTGATTCTTGAAATAATTACTTCTAATGAACGATATTAAATTCAGCAAGATCCTATTGGTATAATCAAGCACAAATCATAGCACATGGTATTTATTCAGTAAATATTAATCCTGTAGGAATGCGAATTGGTACAGCCACTTAGGAAGACAGTTTAGAAGTTTCTTACAAAATTAAGCATACTCTTAGTATACAATCCAGCAGTCTTACTCCTTGGTATTTACCCAAAGGAGTTGAAAACTTATGTCCACACAAAAATCTACACATGGATGTTTATGGCAGGTTTATTCATAATTGCCAAAACTTGGAAGCAATCAAGATATCCTTTGGTAGGTGAAAGAATAAATATGGTACATCCAAGCAATGAAATATGATTAAGCACTAAAAAAAGAGCTATCAAGCCATGAATAGATATAGAGGAAATTTAAGTGCATATCACTAAGTGAAAGAAGTCAATCTGAAAAGGCTACATACTTTATGATTCCAACTATATTATATTCTGGAAAAGATGAAACTGTGGAGTCTGTTAGAAGGTCACTGGTTTCCAGGGGTTGGGGGAGGGAGGGGTTAATAGGCAGAACACAGAGGATTTATAGGGCAGTTAAACTATTCTGTATTATACTATAATTGTGGATACATGTCATTTTATATTTGTCTGAATCCATAGAATGTACACCACCAAGAGTGAAGTCTAATGTAACCTATAGGCTCTGGATGATAATGATTTGTCAATATAGGTTCATTAACTGTAACAAATGTACCACTCTGGTGGGGAATGTTGATAATTGGGGAAGCTATGGTATGTGAGGGCAAGAAGTTTATGGGAAATCTGTGTACCTTCTGCTCAATATTCCTGTGAGCCTAAGACTACAGTAAAAAGATAAAGTCTTTTAAAAACAAACAAACATGTTGAGTCAAAAATAACAAAACAAAAAACCAACCTCACTATCCTTAACAGTACTTAATAAAACACTTTAATGAAAATTTAAAGGTAGGCAATTCAGAATTGCTAATGTTTGCCTTTACACATATTTAGTGCAGTAGTCACTAATGCTGTTTTCCAACTATTTCCTGCTCTTTGCCCTCCCAGAACAAGGTAGGATTGCATTGCCTGGTGCCATTTTGATTAGGGGACTATGTAACTAATTTTGTCCCATGGCCTGTGAAAGGAAGTGAGGTGTGTCACATCCTTATTGCATAGCAACTGATCATATCTGAAAACATGGTTGAACCTTCACCTCAGGCCATTTAGTGATGAGCAGAGCCATTCTGACAACCCACAGTGGACATGTAGCAAAAGTTAGAAATAAATATTTGTTTTCTGCAGCTGAGATTTGAGGGGTTTTGTCTAATGATAGCTTAAGTTGGCTTAGTGTGACTGACACACATGAGCACATTTTAGTGTAGATGGGAATAACAAGACCTAGCTCAGTGTAATCCACAGCTCTATGGGCAAAGAGCACAAGACAGAAGTGCTGAAGTATTGAGGCTAGACAAAGACATCTCTCACTCAGCAGTATCATGTAAATGCAAAAAAGTGCAGAATACAAAGAGATAGAAGAAAGATAGAATATTATAGCAGCAGCAAAAGCAGCCAGAGGCTGCTAAGAGGCTAAGAGTTTTGTTCACTGAAAATAAGACTTAGGTAAATGCAGAGTTAGAGGATCTGACTTATGATGTGATGGGATCTGGGGAATGATAGTTGGAAATGTTGGAGCAATCAGAAACACAGGAACTTAATGAAAAACCACTGGCTGCTGCCTGCATGTATCTCTTCTATGAAAATTTGGTATATGGTGCTCATTAATTGAATGTGTTGAGATCATGATAACTCTGCTGACATCTGCAAGGTATGATTTCATTCTTCAACTTATTCTCCTAATGTGTAAGGACATCCCTGATATCAGTCATTCAAAAAGGGGCAGGGATCTCAGATAGGAAAAAGCGATGGAGAAGACACCTCTGCCATTTTGTAAAAGTAGCTTATGACTGAAATATAATTTGCATTAAAATGCTCTATGCCTTTTCAAGAATATTCACTTATATACAGATACAGGATGAGGAACAAAAGTGGTTAAAAATAGCTGTGAAGCTACTTCTATCTCTCCTAACCACATTTCTTCTTCAGCATATTCATTTTAGTTGTCCTTATGTCTAATTTAATGAAGTACCACATTTTCTTTTATATTCACATTGTATTAGGAACATTATATTTAGACTTTAAGGATTAAGGTATAATCTTGAAAGTATTCACACTTTGATCACCTTTGGTTTACATTCCAGCCACAATCTGAAACACTGGAGAGGCAGGTCATAAGCCCTCAATTAACTGTGATTAAAACATGGTATAATGACAGATACAAAAGCTTCCGAATCTAAAGAGCTTCTTACTAATTCTTACTGTGAAATGGGACAGTTCCTACTTTCTCAGATCGTTATATGACCTGATGGAGATTGTGCTTTTATCATTTCTGATACATAAGTGCAAAATGAACATGTTGCTTTTCTACTACAATCCTCCTTTCACCTATGACCCATCCAAATAGTTGCTCATTCAGAACATCAAGGTTGTTGGTAAGGTAAAATATTTGTTTGTGTTTGTAACACATGTGATTCAACTGCAGATACTCAAAGTGAAGAAAATGAAAAAAAAAAATGCATCTCATTATGTCATTTCCCTTCTCTAGTGTCCCAGTCAGGGGGCTCCAGTATAGTATCTGATCCTAATCTGGCCCTGTATATATCTGAATAGTTTAAGTTTGGACAGTGTAAGTTTGTATTTTAGCACCAGTGCAGACAATTTCTCTAATTATGCAATCTATCAAGGATTTCTTCATAATAGGAATCTCTTATTACACCTACTCTTTAAATATTTAACTTAATGCATTCATTAGTAGATACACTTATGTATAGTTTGGCTCAATACTTCACAGTAGTAGGTATAAATTATTTTTTTCCCTTCTATAGTTAAATAAATATATACAATAAGGTAAAGAAACAGTACAGTAATATATAAAAGATATTAACTGACCAAACATCACCTATCATTAGGAACACACCTTCAGACAAATAAAGTTAGGTTTATGCTTGCTACAGCAAAGGGGACTGCACCCCAGGAAATATTATATTATATTATATTATATTATATTATATTATATTATATTATATTAT